>NC_051085.1:12416572-12479726 GCF_004664715.2 Peromyscus leucopus
GGCTTGTCCTATTCCACTGATCTCTCAGTTTTCACCCCAATATCTGGCTCTGGGTATTTTTATTAATGAGACCTTTTAAGATTAATGTTACTGGTGGGAGTCAAAGTCTCATTCCAGAGCTCACTGGCCCCAGGTTCTACTTCACAGGGCTGAAAAAGCACTCTCAATGGGAGGAATTCCAAAGGCTAACATCACCACCTCCTCAGCTTCGGTCACCTCTTCCACAGCAAAATGCATCTCCCTGGCTGTAATAGTGCAAGTTAACGAAGACTAAAGTTAATGAAGACCAAAGGTATCTTTTTTTTTTGAGCATTCACCACTAAGATTTGTTACTACAATAATTTTAGTACAGTAGCTGTTACTGATAGAAAATACTGACCAAAACCAAGTTGTTGAGGAAAGGGTTTATTTCAGCTTAAAGTTACAGTCCATCATTGACTGAAGCCAGGATAGGAACTCAGCTGGAACCTGGTCACAAGGCCTGAAGCAGAGACTGTTTGCTGCTTACTGGCTTCTTGCTTCCAGGTCCACATTTAGCTACCTTTCTTATAACTTCCGGGACCACCTGCCCAGGGAGGGGTGGCACCACTCGACCTTGGCTGGCCCTTTCCACATCAGTCAGTAATCAATAGAATGCCCCACAGTCCTGTCCATAGGGCAATCTCAGCTGAGTTTCCTTCTACTAGGGATTTCAAGTTGGCTGCCATCACGAGTTCACTTCTTGTGAAACTCCACACACCAACACATCCTTCATTAAAGCCATAGCCTTTCCTTGTTCTCAAGATCTCGCGTTAATATCATAATATAAAACACAGTATCGCTTTTAAAAGTCCCACAGTCTTCCAAGAATTTTAGTAGTGTAAACATTCGATGGCCTTTAACAAATTCTGATAACAGGAATCGGAATGTGGTGGTTTGAATGAGAAATGGCCCCCATAGGCTCACAGATCTGAACACTTGATTCCCAGTTGGTGGCGCTGTTTTTGGGGGTGTTGTGGAACCTTGGTGAGGTGTAATCTTGCGGCATGAAGTCCATCACTGGCAGCAGGCTTTGAGATGTTATTTACAGCCACATCTGGCTTCCAGTTTGCTCTCTCTGCTTTGTGTTTTCAACTGAAGATGTGATCTCTGAGCTTCCCGCTCCTGCATCCATGCCTGGGGCTTGCTGCCAGGCTTCCCCTGCTGTGATGGACTCTTATCCCTCTGGAACAGGAAGCCCAAATAAATTCTTTCTTCTCTGAGTTGCTTTTGGTTATAGCATTTTATCTCAGCCACAAAAAAAAAAAAAAAAAAAAAAAGGAACACACATGCCTTCCATGCCCATATCTGCAGAATTTTCTAGCATTTTACTAAAACCTGTGTTCTCTATTTTTTAATGAATCTTTATTGATGGGGGCGGGGCCTTTGTTCTCACCATTCCCTGGCAGTCGTTCAAGCCTTTGCACAATCCTTACCTCCCCCAATAACCCTGTGGTATGGTAATTGAGAGCAGGCAGCAGTCAAGTGCATCCCTTCTCTTTTCCACTAGTACTATTGTGTGGCATCCCAGGGTATCTTTGAACTCTACTGCACCGCCATGACCTCAGCTACCATCTGTTTCCGTTGCCTCCCTTTGTTCCCTCAGCTTCCTACCTGGGCCCATTCTCTGCACAGAACTGTGGGTGGCAGGTAGAAATTCCCCTCCTAGGTAGAGGATTCCGTTGAGATCAAAGACAGTAAGCTATTGATTTTCAGCTTAACATTTCAAATATCAACCATTATCTTAACTGGGACATCCTTAAAAGGCCTGGAGAATTGGAACCATCACAGAGAGCACCTGCAACAGGGGCCCCACTGAGGACAAGAAGAGACTGGCATGCAGGCACATCTGTCTTACTGATCTTGTTCTTCTCCTCCTTTCCTGGCTACCATCTTACCAGAGGCAAAAAGGTTTTTAAATGACTGGGGGAGGACACTTCCTGAGAAAGCAGTGTGAGATTTTCAGTTCTGTGTTTCATCTATGGACAGTGCTGTGAGCTGCAGCAGATGCTCCTCACCGATAGGGGAGTGGGTGCTACCC
Organism: Peromyscus leucopus; assembly: GCF_004664715.2. Taxonomy (NCBI): domain Eukaryota; kingdom Metazoa; phylum Chordata; class Mammalia; order Rodentia; family Cricetidae; genus Peromyscus; species Peromyscus leucopus. The sequence continues at coordinate 12,418,632 of NC_051085.1, forward strand.
GGACCATCACACCGAGCCCAATGGTAGACACAGCCAACTGTATCATCACTGTCATATTAGAAGTGTTAGCAAGCCCGAAGAGAGTCCATCTGGAGGGGAGTCGGGGCTACTTCTATTTCGCATCAAATTAGAATTATCGTGCAATAAAACTGATCATTCTTTGAGGAAACAGTTGTATGGAGTCCAAGAAACAACAGAACAGAGTAAAGGATAGATGAAGTTGACTGTAGTATCCCACAGTAAACTCAGGCATTTTGTGTCCTTTTGTGTTTGCTTTGGAATGTTAAGCAGGTTGGATTCTTTTTAAAAGAAAACATTTTATTCAGAACATTCTCCCATGAAAGCTCTCTTTGACAAAGTGTCATTTTTTGATGTATTAGTACATGTCTGCCTACATTTTATATTCAAAAACGGCAAGCAATGTTTTAACAACTTTTGACAAGCCCAGGGAATTAATGCTCCATAGAGGCGACTCTTTTAATGTAATGCTATAGCCTATTTTGTACTTTCTATGTTGTACGTTAAGTCAAGCTCTGGCATTTTCAATTACGTCAACTTACACTTGAAAAAATACAGAGCAATTAGAGATGAATAATGAGAAGGGCAAAGTCACCTCACCTGCAAAATAGTTTTAAGCACATAATTCTGAAATTTGTTGAGAAGGAGAGCCATGGATATAATATGAATGAGTGAATTGTAAATGAGTAGAAAGAAAGAATTCAAAGATGTTTGAAATAAAGCACTCAGGGAATCAGGGATTTCAGCTACCTCTTAAATGCATCTATCTACTAAACTATAACGTTTCCAAACAAGATCCTCTATTGTTGACACAATTCATTCCTACCAGAAACCCGAGAGGGAAGCTCACAGGTATCCCAAACCAGCAGGTACAGGATCTGTTGCTCCAATGGTCCCTCCTGTGTCCTCCTTTGGTGAACCTATAGAATGGACATCCAGATTCCTCCCCTGTCTCCTCTGTCCTCATGTCACCTGACCTTGCTTGCTCTCCTACCTGGCTTCCTCTCACTTCTTGACTTCTTTCTCCACCCAGAGAAGTCAGCTGATCCGCAGGTTTGTCACTTGTTTGGTGACAGCTGGATGCCCCTTGTTCTTAGATCTCTCTGTCAATTCTTTCACTTCATGCCCCTCCTCTAGATCTTCACTGTTTTGCTCCTGCCCATTAAAGTCCCTATAATACCATGATGTGACTATCTCTTTTCTAGGGTGTATCCTCCACAGACCCTAGGCTCCATGATGGCTGACCATGTTGATCTTTACTGCACTGTTTGGAACAGTTCTTGGATTATTTGAGAGACCCTTGAACACTTTTTAAGAGAATGAACCATGGGAAGGAGAAGTTTATGTGTGACATATATTTTTATATTTTTCCCTTTTTGGTGATAGTACAGATTACTAAATATTAAACATTAAAAAGTGGTTATACTTGGGTTTTCACCTGTTAACATCCCCAATTGTCTATTTCATTTAGTTAGAAGAAGTTCCACGTTTTAGTGCATGAGCATTCTTATAGCCCCCTTCTACAAAGAAAAGCACAAGCAGGATGATCTAAGCACAAAGGGTGGAGACAACAGGATGGATTGAAAACACCAGAAAAAAATTGATGGAAGCCAAAGGCTAACACCTCGAGTTACTAAAAGTCCTGCTTTAAATGATCAAGTCATTATAATCTGAGAACTTTCCCATGAATCTTGTGACAAGAAAAGGAGAAAATGAAACACGCACCCATTAGTAGGTCAAGGAAATGGAGCCGGAGAATAGACAGTTGTGCACACTGTTACCAGATGATGAGGAGTTGCAGTAATCAATATTCTCTTGAAAGGGCCTCAAATCTAATGAGGCAGCTGTGGATAACTAAATTAGGAGCATGACAAATTCAGAGAATCAGTTCAGGGCCCTTAGCATCCAAAATTCAAATAAGCAGTCAAAGTGGGATTGCATTAGCTGACCTCTGTAGACTGCCTCTGAAATACAGAAGACATTAGGAAGAATACCTAAAGTAATGCCCACCACAGCCTAACAGCTTCTAGGTTTCACCGATGCCTTTGATGAGGGGGAGTATAGACCCAGGCCCATGGGGAATCTGGCTGTGTGAGGCGTGGGGGTGGGGATTGGTGGACAATCCTTGGAGGAGGTTAGCACAACACTTAACTTTTAAATTCAGCTCAAAAGTGCTTTTCTTAAGCTGCAACACACAATGGGTTTACAGAATGCTACCCTCCGCAGCAAACATATTCTAAAAACAACTTTTATCCCCACATAAATCACTTACCACAGCTGCTCTTAGCTTTGTAGGTTTGTGTTGCGTGGATGGTCTGTCTGCCTCTACATAGAGGAGATTCATTTTCTGCGCTTTTAGTCTTCCATGTTTGTCTCTTAAGCAAACCTTCTGTTTTGAAACACATTCGAATATTTTACTGGGAGCACACGGGAATCAGATTTCCTTTGCTCTTTTCTGGGCTTCCAGGAGCCAGCATGTGGTGCACAGTGTGTGCTTCCAGGAGCACAAGGTTGGGAGTCATGGCTAGTGAACTAAACACACTGTATCCAGTCCCTACTGAGGAGGACATTTCTGTCATTAGACTACACTTTCATCATCACAAGGACTGTCCTTCCCACCTCCACCCCTTTCTAATTGGTTGAGAGCAATTCTCGTTTCAAATGGGTTTGGTGGAATCCAAGGTCTCCACACTTTTTCTGACAATATGTCTTTTATCGGATCAGCAGAAACAATGTGAAAATACCTGTCACAGTAATTTCAAACCTCTGTCAACGCCAAATTATACACAAATGATCCATAGTTGCAAAATGCCCTTGAACAAAGATCTTTTTTATTTTCTTTCTTTCTTTTTAAAATCATGACTGATATTTAATTTGGAAGTTTATGGCTCAAGCATTTGATCCCAGCACTTGGGAGGCAGAGGCAGGAGGATCTCTGTGAGTTTGAGGCCAAAGCATAGTGAGACCTTGTTTCAATAAATAAAGATATAAATTTGAAGGTTTATTTGACACACAAAAGCAAAGAGGAAGTTTTAAGTGAGTGTGACTGGACACAGGACACACACCCAAGACTGGTGATGGAAGGGGTGGGTGGGTGGGGGTGGGGTGGGGACCTTCCCTGACTGGGTGAAACTATAGGGGAAGGCCGGAGTAGGGGAAGCCAGGTTTCAGGAAGAACTTTTTCAAGAAAGACAGCAAATGCTGTTGAGAATGTGAATTAGAGATTTTGTGAGGAAAAGCCTCTTGTGTCTTGTGCAGAAACTTAGTTTTTATTTTTATCTTTAATCGGAACCAAGAGAACAGTTTTGAAAGAGCTAATACTGCTTTCAATTCACGTGGAGCATTCAGTATAGACGGACGCCTACTCACAGGTATAGACAACATTTCATCTAACTCCACAGGGATTGAGGATGGAAATGAGTCAGGCTGGCACCAAAGCAGTCACCGAATGCCTACTTAAGGCAAAGGATGAAACACATCCCCTCATCCCATACCATCCCCCAAAGCAAGAAAAGATAGACTTTTGAACATATATGGGTTTTTCAAAAGGCATTGAAAAACCTATTTATAACCTGCATTATGAACTCATTTTTTGTACCTATGTCCCAATTCTTTTCTGTGCTCTTCAATTATATGCTAGTCACTTTCAAGAAGCTGTGGTTCCCTGGGTGAGTGAATTTAAAAGTTAAGTGTTTCCGTACCTCCAGAGTTGAGGATTCTATTCCCAAACCTTCCTCTGTTCCTTAGCCTCTCATTTGCAGCCATCCAGGCCACCCCTCAGAACCCAAGTTCTATCCTGAGAGCTTGAACCTTCTCCTGTGTTTTCCTACCAGATGCTGGCTCCTGACCCCACACCTACAATCCTCTCCTAGCTTTACTGTGGATTACCGCACACGTAACACCCATATTCAAGGAAACAAGTATGTATCATAATAGTGTTCACATTTTTATGTGAAAGAAGAACGCTTGAAATTACTAGTAATAGGAATGCATGCTCTGATATCCAGATACTTTCCTTTTGAATTCTTCATATTTCAGACTTAATCTATGATAACATAATAAGGTAGCATTATAGTCACTCAGGGATTCCTAAAATTGGGACATTTTAAAGTGTTTGTAATGTTCAAGTAGGTCTCCGATAGATGTGAGTACGGTGCTGCCACTGATGAAGAGCCTCACGCAGTATAGCTAAGGTTAGCAGTATTCTACCTTCAAAGAAACAGGGCAGAGGTTTTTACTGGGTCCTAACTGTAGGGGCCACACTGTAGCACTCTTTGTCAGCACCTTATGGGTTTCTCAACAGTCAAAACAGACATGAAGGAGGTCTCAACTCAGATCCATTTCCGGAACTTACCTTGCCAGCAAAGGACTTAGTCCTGTGAGAGGGCTCCTGTTGGCAAAGGGGTCTCTCTTCGGTAAGAGCTGCTTGACACTTGAAAGGCTGTGTTTATTTGGCATTTGAAATTATAAGCACACACTGAAAGCAGCAAACTGTGAACTTATACTTCTGCAATGATCCATGGGATAAACACAAAAGAAGGAAATTTCCTGAAATGATGCCTGTCTGTAGCCAGCCAAAGTCATGCATTTGTGCATTCATGTTGGAAATAAAAGGATGTACAAAACATTGTTTTAAATAAGAAGAAAAAATGGAATAAGTCCAGTTTGTCTCTAACTTCAGCATTGTCTCTAGCAGTAATTTATTTACCATAATTACTTATTTACCCAAAGTTATGCTGTGAAAAACATTACTTTTACTTTAATTTTTTTTATTCAAGTATACAATGATAGGCAGCTGGTACAAGTTGCTCACATAGTTATTTTGATTTTGAATTTTATATGCAAGAGCATAGGTTGCCCAAAAACAATAATGGAAAATAAGGTTTATTTGTAAACAACAAAAGACCAATTTACTTTGCTACATGTACTATAGAGACAGCCATTTATGAATGGATTTTTAGATTATGAAAAATGATTTCTAAAAGTGGGACATTTTTAAAGTGTGTGTATTATGCAAGTAGGTCTCCAATTTGGCATTTAGTCTGGAAGTTTATGACTCAAGCCTTTGACCCTAGCACCTGGGAGGCAGAGCCCAGCAAAATCTATCGGCCGATCAACCTTGTGTGTAGCTAATAAGAATGACAAAAATCCCCAAACAAGGAAAGCAATCATGGAAAAAAATTTTCCAATTATTTATGCAGAAGAATTTACTATTTGAACTTGCCTCCTAAATTAGGAGAGAAAATGCATGGAGACAAGAGGAGGTATAAAGTCTCCCTTCCCTGGAGGTGTAGCCGTTCCCTCAGAGATTGCAACATTCTGTCCTGCAGGGAAGTTCGTAAGAATGAAGTAAATAACTCAAAATAGCTTTAAGAAGTCCCTGAAACTGACCAGATGTACTAGTCTCCTCCCACCCCAAGAGTATATAATCAGTAAAGACTGAAGAGTGTCATTCTCAGATAGGTGAAGCTGAGAAGACTCTCAGACAAGACAAACTGAAAAAACAAAACAACAACAACAATAACAATAACAAAAGAACTGCTTAGCAAAAGCTCCAACTGAGTGGCCTGGAAGAAGCCAAGAGATGAGCCAAACTGCCTAGAAGAAACCAGACCCTGCTAACTGTCTGGGAGAGGCTCAGACCAACTGAGCTACCTAGAAAGGACACCCTCCAAGTGGTTGAGTGGCCAGCAGGCTGTGCAGTGTGCTCCAGGTTTCCAGTTTGTGTGAGCTGTCACCCCTGGGGCTGGGCTTGGGGATGCAGCTGTCTTTGAGTCATTTCTGTTCCTGTAAGTTCCTCTCACCCACAGTCCTGGAACCCCAACACAGCTCATTGGTTCACCAAGTGGAACTTTGGTGCTATTCTGCTCTTCAGTTAAGTTCTGCCCACTCCACCCCCCCACCCCCGCCATCTCTCCAGGAATAGTGTCACACAACAAACACCATTAGAAGACTGAAACTGCCCAGTGCAGGCTTCTAGGAACACCAAGAGAGTAATCATTGGATACAAATGAGTCATGGTGGAATTTCACTTTTCTTTTCTTTCTTTTCCATGCCTAATTTTTATTCTCGTTCTCTCTCTCTCTCTCTCTCTCTCTCTCTCTCTCTCTCTCTCTCTCTCTCTCTCCTCTTCTCTCCTTTCTCCCCCCCCTCTCTCCCCCTCTTCCTCTGTGTGTACATGGATGCACACACACAAACATGCCACAGCATATGTGTGGAGATCAGAGGACAACTTGTGGGAGTCCTTTATGTCTACCAAATGGGGCCTTGGAATCAAACTTGGATCCCCAAGGCTTGGCAGCAAGTGATTCTACTTTTACTTTGCTGAGCCATCTCACCAGCCCTTCAGTGTATTCTAAGATCTTCCCTATCCCACACAGGCTGAAATCTTTGAGAGGTAAGGCTTCGGAAAGATATTGGAGAACGATATATTAAGAAATTTTTCTTTTATTCTTATAGTTTTGGTTTTTACATAAGACTGTCTTTCAAAAGTATTAGTTATTTTATGTTGTATATGTTTTTGCTCCACATCTTTGCACCACACATGTGCAGTATCAGTGGAGGTCAGAAGAAGGCATCACATTCCCTGGGATTGAAGAGCACTGTGAGCCATCCCGTAGCTGCCGGGAATCAAACCCTGGTTCTCTGGAAGAGCAGCCACTGCTCTTAACAGCGGATCTATCTCTCCAGCTCCAAGGCTCTTGGTCATTTTAAAGATGATGAAAAAGTCTTTTAGAGAATAAAGTTGATTGATACCTTTGTACAAAATGCTGTGACCCACAAGAATCTTTTGGCACCTTTGAAAAAGAAGTAATATTTACCAAGTATGTGACAAGCTCTTTGATAGTAGGCATTTCTCTTGTTTCAAGTACTTGCCAACTACATACTAGGAGCTGTGTGAGTTACTTGGAAGATGACCTGGACATTGAGTATGGAGAATGTCTGGGAGCCTGTCTTGTCTTGATTTTTCATATGTGTTTCATACGTCCAGGATGGAAGTTCAGTGAAAGAAAGTGTTTTTTTCCCCCTGATTTGCTGAAGTGTTGTCACTGTATTCGGGGTGTGAATACATGAGTTCAGAACCCATATCCACTAACTTTGGCATCGACTTTACTTTAACTGGTTCACTGAGATGTTGGCATGTGCCAAATAGTAACCACCAAAGATATAACCGGCTAATTCTAAAACTCTATGCAATGGAGGCATTGCCAGATTGGTAGTATTCTAGTTTGGAAGAGGAATTAAGCAACATATTTAAAACCTAGTAACCTAGAATTGGACCTACCTTATTGCCTGAGTGACTACTCCTATTATATTAAATACTGGCTTGACCGTGCTTAGGAATCCTGCTCCATCACAGTCAAAGAATTTCCCTGGTGTCTGAACCAGATCTCATCTACACCCTGCTCTCACCCCAAGTTTAGAGGTCCTGTTTGCAAGCCTTGCTTCCGTACTAAAGCACATCTTTCTTTTGATTTCTCGGTGTGAGCTGCCATCATGAATTGCCATGGATTTGGTAGCTCTTTTTTTCTCATGTTCTTGGAGGGTGGAAAGTTCCAAACTGGGGTGCCAGGATGGTCAGATTCTAGGGACCGTTCTCTTCTTGGCTTGAAGACTACCACCTATTTTTAGTGTACTCATATAGCCTTACCTTGGTGTAGGTTCATAGGCAGATCTCTCTCCCCCCTCTTCATGCCCCTTCTCTCCTTTTCTCCCCCCACTCTTCCCCTCCCTCCTCCTTCTACTCCTGCCTTCCTTCTCTTCCTCCTCCTTCCTCCTTCTCTATCTTAATTATCTCCTAAAAAGTTCAGTCTCTTACACTGAGAGATGTAGCATTTTGACATATGATTTCACATTTTAGTGTGTAACTGATGTAAGGACACAATACATCACACTTTTCCGATCACGTGACTCACTGACACACTTGCAGGAACACTTCTTTGCTATCCTGTTTCCTGCAGTGTTTTGACTTCAGTCATTTAGGGGTTAAATATGCACATCTAGGGCCAATGTGTATTGGACTGGAAGTACTGTTAGAATCTTTGTAGACGAGCCATTCTGCTGATGGGTTTTCCCATGAAAATCTTTCCCGCATCGCTAGGTTTCTCAGAACATTCATCCTTGCCAGCCATGATTGATCAGAGTTAACACTGCATAGCAGAATACAAACTTAGTATCATATACACAAACCTTTCTACCTGTGTGACTTGGAGAACTTTTGAAATTCATACAATAGATGCATACAATTATTGTTTTCCTCTGTTCACTGAATCTTTGATATAAAACATTTCCTGAGGAGAAATTTTATAGATACTATGTGACCTTGCAGAGTGTCCAGTAACCATTACATTTGTATGGCGGTTCCTTACAGGTAACTCTGGGAGTCATTATTTTGATTAAGCAATGAGCCATAGTTAGTGACATTCTGAATTATTCCTTGGGTTATCACAAGTATTCCTTAAAAATTTCCAGTTGAACCTTAGAATAAAAAATATATTTTCTAACTTGTTTACTACAAATCCCACAACAACATCCCTTCACTAGCAGTGGCCCTTGTGTTACAAACAAGTTGCTAGGAGTGTGATAGTGAATCTTGTAGGACAAGATACCCTGATTTGTACCAACATTCCAAAAGATAGACTTGTCTACTGCAGACTTGATTAAAATAAATCCCAGGATAACAACAATGTGAACATTTTAAGAGAGCTTCCTTCTTAATGAAAATATAGACTTCCTGGCTCAAGAAAATCTTTCCTCTGGAAACTTAAGAAATTCTGATTGTGTACACACTCGCGTGTGTACATGGTGTGTGAGTGCATGTCTGTATGTGCATGTATATGTGTGTGTGTATGTATGTATGTGTGCATATGTGTATGTTACTGTTTTCCTCAGTCCACTGAAACTTTGATATCCAACATTTCCCAAGGAGAAATTTTATTTATACTCTGTAACTTTGCAGAATCTCTAATACATAGTTATATGTATATATACTTATACATATAACTAGTTATATGGTATTTCCTTATATGCAATTCTGGGAGTGTGTGTGAGTGAGTGTGTGTGTGTGTGTGTGTGTGTGTGTGTGTGTGTGTGTTGCTATCTTGGATTCATTGTTCCTCTTGTAGAGAGTTTTTTTTTTTAAATGTGCTTCATTTGTTTTACATTTTAAGAGAAAATAGTGAACTTTATTTTATAGAACTACTAATATATAAATAACATTGTAAATGCAAGGCCACATTTAAAACAAATTCAGAGCAGGTCCATGCCATCTACATTACAGTATCTATAGGAACTTCTTGGAAATAATATAATAGGTTATCATTGTTAGATTTCACATTATTTATGAGTATAAAATATAAATTATTTAGACATGCCACCCTGAAGCTGCTAACAGGCACACATTTAGATTACATGCATAATTCACTAATTCAGTGTGTAACAGATATTTTCACTAAATGACTAAAAAGTAATCACTTTTTGCAATACTTCTTTCATCACTAAAGTTTTCTGTTGCTGGGAAAAACCGTGACAAGTAGTTTAATTTAATTATTTTTATTTTCTTTTTTTCTAAAAAGGTCAACCTGTATGGGGGAAAAATGGTAGAGAAATGTCTGAAGTCTGGCACAGGGATGTGAGTTCCTGCTTTGCTCTGGTATTAAGGAGCTCCGAGAACTGAGCAGGTTGCTTAACCCCAGGAACAAGCTTTCTTATCTTTAAAAGGAAAGGCTAATGTAAAATTAGATGGCTCAGCTGGGCGGTGGTGGCGCACGCCTTTAATCCCAGCACTGGGGAGGCAGAGCCAGGTGGATCTCTGTGAGTTCGAGGCCAGCCTGGGCTACCAAGTGAGTCCCAGGAAAGGCGCAAAGCTACACAGAGAAACCCTGTCTCGAAAAAACAAAAACAAACAAACAAAAAATTAGATGGCTCCTAAGTTCTTAGAGGTCCACTCACTTTGTGACTGTAAGCGGCTCTTCCTATACTAGACTCAAAAAAAAATTAGTCCCCATGAGAAAGGACGACAGGAAAGGTTATTCAAGATGAATATTATCTTTCCTATGGTTCCAGCAGCCAAACCTTGTCATTATTAAGCACACTCCAGGTCACATGCTACAGTTATCCCGGCTTTGATGACTAACTTTTTTTTTGTCATCTCCCCTGGGCCCCAGGGTCCTCACATCAAATGTTATTTTTTATGTGTCTATTAGGGTCTTTCCAAATGAGTTTAGCGTTCAAGTAGATAGACCCAGTAAAGGAGATTAGCCTCCATGAAGGGAACAGAAACCAGAAGTGGGGATTTGTTCCCTTTGCATCTGTTTGCTTGAGCAGGGGCACTGACTCTCCTGCTCCTAGACTTTTATACTGATCATCTTCCCTGGTTCTGAGTCATCTGGACTCGTTCTGGAATTAAACTTCCAGCTTCCCTGAGTTTCCAACTTGACTATTAGGGCACTTCTGTCCTTATAATTGCACAAGCCATTTCGTGTGTGTGTGTGTGTGTGTGTGTGTGTGTGTGTGTGTGTGTGTGTTGTGTGTACATGGTCTCTTACTGGTTCCGTCTCTGTAGTAGAACCTCATACACAAATCTGTCCTGAGAACCCGAGTGCTGCTATAACAAATATGTCCAAATGCAAAAGTGATTTCTGAGCTAAGGAAAGTGTTGTGAGTGAGTACAGGTTGGGAGAATTTTGAAATACTTACTGGAGAGTTAAAATTGTTAATATGGAATTTTTTAAGGTGATCCCTGTGAGGACTCAGGAAGAGAGAATAGAGAAATGTAGAGGAGCCTCCTTCTTAACAGAGAATATAGAAATACAAAATAGCGCAAAAATATGGATGAAAAGGCCATCTGACAACCCAGCAGGTAGAAATAAGAGACACATCTCTGGACCACAGGGAACAAGCAACCCATGCTATAAGGTGGCAAAGAAGCTCTCTAATTGTATTCATGTTCAAGTATTTTGTACAAGACAAAATTTTCAAGCAATGAAATTTGATAATTAGCTGGAAATTTTCTTTTCTCCCTTTTATAAAATAAAGATTTTTTTCCTCACATATTATATCCTGATTAGTTTTCCCTCCCTCCACTCCCCCCAGTTCCTCTCCATCTCTCCTTCTACCTAGATCCATCCTCTTTCTGTCTCTCATTAAAAGAGAAACAGGATTCTATAGGATAATAATAAAATAAAATATAATAAGACAAAACATAGGCAGTTATAGAGACAGAGATCCACTCATTCACACACTGAAGAATCCCATAAAAACACTAAATAAAATAAATGACAGCCCATGCTATTGAGGATGTGGAGTGGGGGGACACTCATCTGTTGCTAGATGGGAGTACTATCTTGTACACCCACTATGTAAATCAATGTGTCAGTCCCCTAGGAAGATGGGACTCGATCTACCTCAGCTATACTACTCTTGGGTATATACATAAAGGATGCTTCTTCTTACCACAGAGACACTTACTCAACTACATTTATTGCTGCTCTATTCATAATAGCCAGAAATTGTAAACAACCTAGAAGTCCCTCAACAGAAGAATGGATACAGAGAATTTGGGACATTTACATAATGGAGTATTACTCAGCTGTTAAAAAATGACGTCATGACACTCACAGGTAAATGGATGGACCTAGAAAAAGTTATCCTGAGTGATGTAACGAAGACTCAGTAAGACAAATATGGTATGTATTTGCTTCTATGTGGATATCAGCTGTTAGGTCACTGATAGCCAAGGTACAACCCACAGAACTACAGCGGTTAGATATAGACTAAAAGACTGGGCAGATAGAACTTATTAGGAAAGGGAAATAGAGCAGATAGCTTTGGGTGGGTGGGGGGCAATAGAACAGGGGATCAAGTGGGAGGGAGAGTCAAGAGGGGACAAGGAAGGGAACACAGGGATAGATAGCCAAATTTAAGTAGCATTTGAGGGGTAGTAATGAAATCTAATACAGTAGAAACTTCTCAAAATGTATACATAAATGAAGGCAAACTAAATGAAACCACCAAAGAATGGAGGAGACCGAGCCTCAACTGGCCATCTCTTGTCACCAAATGAAGCTTCCAGTACCAGGATTGTGTTACATCTAATTGCATTTTTGGCCAAAGGGGTCCTGTGGGAACCCCCAAACGACCCAGGTTGTTGCCAAGACTATACATTGCTCTCCATAAACAGGGAGCTTTCTAAACAAAGTACATAAGTAATAGCTTGGATCATCCTACCTGCTCATATAGTAAGACACAAGATAAGAGAAATGACTTGAAGATATAATTATTAACCAAAAGGAAATCAAACCTAAACATTTGCTAAATCCTCTATCTCTGTATATTGCAGGCGGGGGGGGGAGAGAGAGAGAGAGAGAGAGAGAGAGAGAGAGAGAGAGAGAGAGAGAGAGAGAGAGAGAGAGAGAGAGAAGAGAGCACCATAGTATGGCCAAGCGTCTGTTTCAGAATAGGATAATGAAGGGGGTCTGGTTTATAGCACCCAAGAGGCTGAGGTGATGGATGACAGCTCAGTGCACACAGCATTATTTTATATCAGAAAAAAGGTATGTGTGGTTTCTGTGGCTGAGTTCAATTGTAAAGAGGTTGCTTCATATGCACAAAGCCCTGGATGGGTTCATTTCCTAGCATAGACTGAAGTGGGTGTTTTGGCCTATGCACATAACCTCCAGCACTGGGGAGGTGGAAGCTGGGATTGAGAAGTTCCAAGTTCAATTCAAGGCCAGCCTAGGCTACATGAAACCATATAACCTAGACTATGGACTTAAATCAGTATCTATCTAAGTGAGAGAGCTGCCAGCTGCACTGGAGGATAAGAAGACAGAAGGAGGGTGCTTAGACATCTTCAATTTTAGAGGCAGTGGCTAAAGATTACATTGAACTATGAGTCTATGAGCACAGCCTGTTCGTTAGTGGATGAAGGTAACCCCAAAGGTAACAAAGAGATGCTCAAGATTCCCCTTTCATTAAAATAGTTTACTCGTACTGACACATTATTACTATTCAGATGTGGGGTACATAAGCAATTTTTAAAATTCTCCTATTTCATTTCCCACCTTTCTATCATTTCACTATATTTGCCTTTCATTTCATTTTAACTCATTGTATTATAATTTTAGTTTACAGACATAGTTAATGTTCTCTAAATGTGCATCTGTTATTGTTTCCTTCTCATTGACACAATGTTTTATTTTTCATCTCATCTCTATTATCTAGAACATGTTACTCTTTGTTTTTGTGCCTCTTCAGTTAGATTCCTTCTTGAAACATGTGTGATCTGTTGTTGTCTTCTGAGTAGTCAGTTTACAACTATGTAAGAAAAGACTCAATTAGCCTTTCCTTCTAGTGTGATCTGGCTGGGTTGTTATTTAGGAAACCCTGGTATTAGTGCCCGTAGGTTCTTCTTTGAGGGTGACTAAATTTCCAAAAGAAGATTCTTTGAATATATTTACCAGAAAAGCTAATTATGGATTTTTTTCAACCTATTGGGGAGTCTGAACATTTTGTAGAGAAACTCCTCAATTAATTCTTTAAAATTGGGCTCCTCTATTCTACCCTCTGCTGTATGGTCCCAAGCCCCCTGGCTTTGCTCTTCATGGCCTTTGAACAGAACTTCATTTTGCTGGTTGCAGGAAGGACAGGCATGTCATGGATCTTGGTCAGTCTTCTTACCATCATGGGAGCATTTACCTCTCAATTCTAGATACATATAACCATTTCCAGAAGCTTTGATGAGTTGTTGGTGGAAAGCGGCTTGCTTCTGGAATTTTTCTGGATTCATGTTCTCACAAATCAGCATTCCTGAGTTTGCTATATTTTCTTCCACAATTGCACCAAGTTTCCAGATTGAATGATGTGCTGAAGTTGTTTGCAGTCCCATGCTCTTTGGTCTTCGATTTTTTTTTACTAAGCTTTGCAAAATAGTGATTATAGCACAACTACCTTGTTCTCAATGAAATCTTCAGCAGGCAGAGCTGTGTCAGGCATTTTAGAGGGTACGAGCAACTAGGAGGGAAGGAATCATTACTATGTGAACAAAGCTCCACCAACTAAGCAAAGTCACTGTTGATCCTATTCAATGACTCAACAAAATTCTTAAGTATTGTTTTCTATCTTAGTGCAAAGTTATCTGTGGAACTCTGTGGTGTCCTAGAACTTTTGAGGATATCTTATTGATATAAATACACCATCTAGGCTAGAACAGAGTGCCAGCCTCTACAAATGACAAAAAGCTCATCTACGGCCGATACTGCCATCTGCCCGTTTCCACTTAACATGTATATTAGTCCTTTGAATAGATTATTAGATGTTGAAGGTCACTTTATGGTGACCCTTTGAGTATGGGGTCATCACAAATAACCTCAGTCTGCAGCTGTGACCAAAAGGGAAAATGACTTCAACTGCTGACACATGCCCTTGGTCCAGATACAATAGGGACTAATAATATTAAATATAGAAAACAGGGACAAAAGAAAACACGGACTCACAAAATGATCCATTGCATAGATCCTAATATGTTTCCTGTGATGGGGAGGCCTTCAAAATGTTCATGCCAGAGGCTTGTACATCTCCCATTCATTTTCTCTTGATTTGTGTGGTTACCAATCACAGAGTAATAATTACTGTAAAGTAAAACTGTGGTTAAAATTGGTAATGTTTTTACTCAACTCTGCTTTAATAGTTACTTGCACATAGTACTGTATAATTAGGCATTTTACTCTGCTTGAAGGGAAGATACACAAAATCAGGACCCTTGCTTTATTAGCGAAATGCTTGAAAAGGTAACTACAAACTACAATTACATGTCTTGAAATGAAAGTTTAAAATAATACTCATTATGATCCAGCGGGCGGTGATACATGCCTTTAATGCCAGCACTCAGGAGGCAGAGGCTGGCAGGTCTCTGAGAGTTCAAGGCCAGCTTAGTCTACAGAGGGAGTCCCAGGACAGTCAGGGCTACCCAGAGCCCTGTCTTGAAAAACAACAACAACAATAGTAATAATAATAATAATAATAATAATTAGGTTACATGATAGTCACTGTGTTGTCTCTTATGTAATCATTACATGACAAATCAGTTTTAAAGTTAACTCCAAAAAGAAATCTCTCTTGATGAAGAGCAAACACTTATTTCTGTAAAACACTGAAGGACATCATGAGAGTAAAATTCTATAGAATCAGTGGTGCAGAGGCAGGTGATGCCTAGTTTTTGAAAATAAAATAGTGGCTGCTGGCTAAAGGGTTGAGATTCTGTGCTTCCTTTTATATTAGCTCCATGAATGATGGCATCATAGCTTGCACTCTCTCAGTGGTTTCTTTTCATTTTATTTAACTGAAAAAAAAATTGAGTCTCATGTAGTTGAGGCTGCTCTCCAGTTTACTACATAGTCAAGGATGACCACAGACTTCTGATCCTCCTGAACCCATCTCCTTAGTATTGGGATTCCAGGCATATGCCACCAGGTCTAGTTTTATCGCTGCTTGCATTGACAATCTATCTATCTAGGGCTTCATGCATGTCAGACAAGTAAACTCTACTCACTGAGCTCACCCTCAATCCTCCATCTTCATTTCAGTGGCTGCACTAAGACAAACGGTAGACTGCTCAAACACCTCCAGACATGCCACCACTCAGTGTCTTGCAGTGCCAAGAGCTGGGGCTTCTGATAGGTCTGGTCCATGGTGGTCCTCTGCTTACTTTACTGCTAGGATCCAGTGATCATCTTGATCACTAGACCTAATTAGATTCCTTAACTACTGCAGGAATAAAATTGACCATATTTTTATTTGATGGATTATGAACACATCTGAATCACAGCAGCCCAGGAGCTTAGTTTTCAGGGTCTTTCAAAGATTTGTGTTGGCAAATTCTCCTCCAAAGTGAACAACGCTTTTATTTTACTGTTTGGTGTCCCATAGAAACAATTGTTTTCAAAAAAAAGAGAAAAATTTCATTACCAACTTTAAAATTGATTTTTGTCATGTAATCTTTACATAATAAACAATGAATTTTTAGGAACATAATAAATGTTATTTGGAACAAGGGTTTAAAAACTTGGAGAAATTATTTTATATTATCTTCATATCATATTCAGTTAGTTGGTGGACCCAGAATTATAATAGTTTTGAAAGGAACACTTTTTTTTAAGATTTATTTATATTTATTATGTATATAATGTTCTGCCTGTGGGTGTCCCTGAAAACCAGAAGAGGATACCAGCTCTTCTTATAGATGGCTGTGAGCCACCATGTGGCTGCTGGGAATTGAACTCAGGAAGAGCAGCCAGTGCTCTTAACCTCTGAGCCATCTCTTTAGCCTGAAAGGACCACTTTAAATTTAATATGTGCATATGGTTTCCTAAACAGCATGGTAGTAACTGTAATTATGCAAATTGCACTCAGGAGTCAGATGCTGTTCCAAGCATTCTGTATATAACCTGTTTCTTCCTCCGGATCACTTGTAGAAGCATGTCTACTTCCACTATATTTTACAGATGAGGGAAGTCTATCCTGAAGAAGACAGTGTCTTTTAGTGGCAAGAAAGCAAGACTGGTCCTATTTAAGGTACACTCTCTGCCAGCTACCTTGTTTTTAAATATAACTCCTTCCACTTAGGAATCTGAGAAATATTTAACAGTGGCACACTCAAAACCACATTCCAAAACAAGGGCTCATTGTCCTAGGATTCTGAAGTGTCAATTCAAAAAACAGCACCCAAAATCAAGAGTGACATTCACTGTGAAAGTTTAAGGGATGGACTGCAGCCTCAGAGGGAGGGCCTCAGATCATCTATGTAAGGCCACAGCCCCATATACCCTGTGGAAAAGTGACCCCAGGATCCTGTCTTTTAACCTTGCGTTACAAAGTAAAGAGAAACAAGTTGCACCAGTGTTTGAGAAATAGCCTGCCATGGTCTCCCCTCCAGGTATCATACCGCAAGCTCCTATGCCAACTGCGGTTTCTGTGAAGACATAGCACAATTGTTGCATTCTAAGTTCTTTCTTTTGTATTTCCTTAAAAAAGATTCACACACACATATACATACATACATACACACATACATATATACATACATACACATACATATAAACATATAATGAATATTGCATTCATGCACTGTTCCCAGGGATGAACCCATATGGATGGGTAGGGAATGAAGAATGACAGACAGATGGACATATGAACAGAAAGCTAGAATTGGGTGGTCTGAGACCTCTAATGGAGAAACTCCTACATCCCAGAAACTCCATGTGGTGCTACTGGCTGAACAAATAAATAGGGTTATTGCATACAGATGAACAAGGAGGCAGGGTTATTGCATGCAGAAATATTAGGTGGTGGGGTCATTATATACAGCTGGATCAAGAAGACAAGTCTAGCCAATCTTGGTTGGAGCAATTTTTGTAGGGGAACAGTCTTCAGACCATAAATATCTGGTGGGAGAAAGTGATGGTGGACATTTTCTGCACACACTATCAACATTCACACATGGACCAAAGGAAGGCTTTGCTATTTCCCTCTGATCCTCACCTCCCAGGGGTAGGCAAGACTTTGCCATTCCTCTATGGGTCTGAGGCTCTGTGGTCCTTGACATGGCCACGCTTATGTCAACAGTATATATTCATTCACACCAGGACTCCATTCATTCAGGCCTTATATTCAGAATGTACTTGGAATCATCCTACAGTGGAGCAACAGTGCCCCTATGAGACACCACAGCCTAACAGATACAAAGCCCAGAGCTAGTAATGACGTACCTCTTTGAAAGATATCGGCCAATGGATCCCACAGACCCCCAAACAATACAAGCTATTGCCATTGCTCCTGGTGACCCTCTAGAACTTGACAGTCAAACCCAATTGCTATATACATACATATATCAGTCACAGAACATGGAGAAATCAAGTCGGTACTGCCTTGGAAGCTTCGCTACTGAATAGCATTCATGGTGCTTGAAGGTGCTTTGCAGCTTACTATAGGGGAACTATAATCACCAGGCTTACCCACCTGTAACTCTGTAGCTACAATAACAACTAACCTGGCAAGATATGTTCACGGGTGTAGTAGTGCACAAAGACCATGGGAGTAACTAACCACCTTCTGATGAGATTTCTGATGAGAAAGCCTGCTCTGTAACATGGAACACATAGCTGGTACCATTATTAGAGCCAAATAATGTTTCTAGATAGGTTATAGGTGTTAGGGAAGAACCTAGTACTTCCTAGTTTTGCTAAATAGACACAGTATCAAACTGACTCCTTATGACTTATAGTTACAGCCATAGATTAGTGCATCTCTCAACCTTCATCAGAGAAACTTCTTTTTTGTAGTAGATGACTATTACCAAAGAGGCCCACAACTGATCAAGAGGCAGAAAATAAGAGACAGGAGTGTTCAGCCTTAAATGGGAAATCTATGTCACACACCCCTCCTCTCAAGCCTTGGGGACCATTGTGGAAGAGAGGGCAGAAAGATTGCAAGATCCAAGGATAGGGGCCCTCTTCAAAGAAACAGTACTTTATATACACGATAGTGCTGTGGGACACATTAATTCACACTGCCTGTGGCAGTATGGGTAAGACCTGCACAAGCTGAAGCCAGACAGAATCCCAGCCTGAAGTGAGGAGTTAGCAACTCCATCCCATTCTTAGTGGGACACTATTGCAATTGATGCTTTCTGGGAGAGGAAGAGTCAGTTTTCTTAAGGGTGTGGCCCTTGGCAAGTTGACTATGTTATATAGATGGTCTCATACCCAAGAGTATATGGGCAGCACAGATTGGACTTGGTAGTTTGTCTAAAAATATTAAAAAGAGGACATTACCTGTGGAAGTGGAGTGAATCTCCAAATATAAGTAAGTACATCATAAGAAATCCACAAAGAATTAATATTTAAAAATAACAATAGTAGCATGTATGATGTTGCGGAGTTTTACTGTAGATTTTGCTTTGTTTTTATTTCAGAAGATATTCTGCTACCATCTAGTAGTCTTGGTTGAAAAAGACTTAAAAAAAAGCCCTGCTTGCCCAATCACAGGATATATTAAACCAGCAAGCTTCTATTAATCAGTGAGATCTTGGAGGCCAAAGTTGCATCCATCTGCTTTTTGATGTAGGGATCAGTGGTGTAAGAATACACACACACACACACACACACACACACACACACACACACACACACACACACACACACACACACCTTAGATCTCTAGATGGAAAAAAAATCTATAATTGTGCTTGAAAAAGTTCAGGAAGTGTTTGTAGATGAAGTGATACATGAATCACATGTTGAAGATAAGTAACAACTTACAAGATCAATTTGGTGAGTTATTTTGAGTAAAAAGAAATCTTCACAAAATATAATATGTCTAGTTATGTTTGAGGTTTGGGGTCAGCAACAACTGTGACATATATAATATGTGTGTGAATAGGTGTTGAGTAGGGATGTTATATGGACTCACATCATTCTGTCTAGTTTAAATACAGGCATTAACCTTGTGAAATTCATTATTAGTTTCACTGTGCCTTAATTTTGTAATGTATATAGTAGAATAGGGTTTCTCAGTGATAAATTAAATATTACAAATCTCTCAGTAGAATGAACACATAAATGCTATTAGTGGAGATCCATAAGTGTTAATAATTGTTACTTCCCAATGAGTCATCTCAATTCCAAATAATAAATATCATCATTTGACTGACATTTTACATACCCATGACATAATAATAACAGTAAGAAATATGGAATTATGTTCCTGTATTCTTTTGGTCAGTTACTCTCTTCTGTAAATAAGAAAGCTATTCCTATAGGGTAATATCCCAGCATAGACATCATTTCTGAAGACATTCTGCCCAGTCCAAGGAAGCATTCTTATTACCTAATTAGACAGTTGATGGAAACACCCCAAACATAACTGAAATAGATACTTATTGTCACTGGAGTCCATGTGTATATATATTTTAGAAGAAAAAAGGCAAAGCATATTCTTGGAGAGAAAAATCATATTGCTGGAAACAAATTCCATTGGAAGGGATAACTTAAAACCCAACTCTTAATTTTAATTGAATTCATTTAGACATTTTATCATTTCATTAACAAAATCTGTAATGCCTTAAATAATTAATTCTTTAAAAGCTGGCTCCCATTAGCTGGATAATATTAAATCATCATTTTGAGAGAGTAAGTGCAGACACACAATCTTCACAGTTAGATTGCAAAACAAACCACATTCCACCTAAAATTTTGAAAGAATTATGAAGTCCTGCAAACCTCTAGAGGACTGTGTGTTAAAGGTTGAGGTAGGGTTGTTTTTTTTTTTTTTTCCAATTGGAATTTAATAGCACAGACTGAGTTCCATGATAGGCAGATCTTTCCTGGGTCCCTAAAACAGACCATCTTGGAAAAGGAAAACAGTCATGTTGTTGGAGGAAGCTAGTAGCCAAAAGCAAAGAAACTTGATGTACTAGGGAAAATGAGGTGGAAAAGGAATAAGAGTTTAATGCATGGCTAGACAGACAGACCAGACCCACTGGCAGTGCCACAGAATACATTGTATGTGAATTCACCAATAGGGAGTGGTAAGGTCAGATCTGTCAATTTCTCCACCCAAAGCTTGCAGATTTTAAAATATGTGAATCCCTCGTACAAGCTAAAGTCTGCAGGAATAACAGAGATTCTGTTTTCTTGATGATTCTGTGGGTCTGTGCTCTCTGGCCTGTGCTAAAATGAAGAAACCACAGTGTGTGCCAGAAGCAGCCATGTGTAATAATTTGTTAATAATATGGGAGGTTGAGTAGATTAACCGAGAGTGTAGTATTTCTGATTGTATACCCTTGTTTCCAGGACAAAGTGAAATTTAGTTGGTGAGATCCATATTAAATTATGTTATGTCATACTCTTCATGAGTTGGGATGGGTTGGGAGAACACAGGACTATGACAATCTTTCCACCCTGGCCCACCACTATATGAACTTTTGAGGGAGAATGAAACATTGCATCTTCTAAGATGATTCGCTGAACTGGTTTTATTTATCTTTGACTTTACTCTTAAACGGTAGAGAAGATAGAATCCAAATTCTAATGGTAGCAGCTCAGAATGAGGAAGTGGCCCTTGAGAAGTCCCTCCTTCAGTGGCCCCTAGCTCAGCAATTCTATGAATCCGATTCCCACTACCAAGTAGCCAGGTTGGGCTCCACAGAGAGACCCCAAATTTGTAAGAGTCTAGTCTGAGCATACACACCAACAGGCACTCGGTGCGATTGTACTATGTGGGAATGATAAGTCACTATATGGCTATTTTTAAAACTTACTGTTTTTTTTTTTTTTAAAAAAAATAGAGTTGTGATGTTTTTCTATTAAGAGGGAATTTGAGGTCATTGGGAGAGTGTTCTGAAAATCTTGAAAGGTTTAGTAATGAAGTACAGCTACTCCACAATGGGGAGAGAGAGTACCAATAAAGCAGAGCATTATTTTAAAGGAGAAAAAGTAAAATCATCAACTTTTTCTCTTTTTGTTTGTGAGTGCCTTGAAATGAGGTAGTTACAGCTTTAGAAAGCAGACAGCCTGAGGCCTCAGGACTTCACCCAGCTGGCCAAGAGGCAACAATTAGACTGAATGGAGAAAGGCAAGACCGGGTTTCAGGAACAATTAACACCTTTCCCTACACAGCACAAATAAAGGAGTGTCTGAGCAGCTGTGTGAGGAAATCCTGGCACAGCCCTGCAGATGCCCAGATTACAAAGCATAATTATGTGACTGGAGAAACCACCGAGGTTACTTGGACAGCATTCTGTTCTTATTGTGGACTTCATCTTACTTTATAAATCATAGTCAGAAATTAGTAACTAATGAAAATAACTGTTATTTGCGCACATACATTTAACAATGCGTTAATGGCACAATTACAGGTTGTATACCTAGTTGTCATGGTGGTTAATGTCTACGGAAAGCCAAACACCTGTCCATGGGATATGTGCCCATGATACTACTTCCTGGTAAAGCTTCAGTACTGTATAGCCATGGAGTAGTCTATAAATTGTTGTTTTAAATCACAAATGTTTTTTCAGACTTAAAACATCATGTGTGATTTCAAGCATATATCTAGGGTAGCTGCCCAGGTGTGGAACCAAGGGAATAATGATGGATAAAATTAGGAAACTTTGTGAGTGGGAGATCTGCTTTTGCCCCCCACCAGCTATAACTCCAGAAAAGCAAGCCCTGCACCTTCCCTGGGCAGCACAATAGAGCCAACCCCATTGGCAGAGGTGTGGATGGGCCAGCCCTGAAGTTGTGACCTTGAGAGAGCTGTCCCCATTACTCATCTGACATTTGGTGGCATGGGCTTGGGAGAGATGCCATCCCATCCCCTGACTGTTAACACTCGAAGTAAGTGGGAGAACTGGCCCTGAAGTTATAAGGGCAGGAGAGATCTGGCATGAAATCCTCTTTCCTGAGGACTAGCTTTCATAATAC
Organism: Peromyscus leucopus; assembly: GCF_004664715.2. Taxonomy (NCBI): domain Eukaryota; kingdom Metazoa; phylum Chordata; class Mammalia; order Rodentia; family Cricetidae; genus Peromyscus; species Peromyscus leucopus. Next base: position 12,441,128 of record NC_051085.1, read on the forward strand.
TGGAAGGTGCTATGCAGGATGCCAGGAAAGGAAAGCATTCAACAATCCTACAAACTTCAACTGGGACAAGCAAGGTATGATATCCCCAAGGGTGCGATAGTGGTACTCAATGTCTTGTCAGTAAACAGCAGTTCTCTGCTTAGACTTAAGGACCATATAGCAGAAGGGAAATTATGCCTGGTACTGGAAACCCAGTCAATTACTCAGGGCTAGTGAGGTCAGGGAGTTTCAAGGAGAAACTAGTGCTGCCATTTTATTAAAGCAACATAATTTTTAACTGCATTTAAAGTCTTTATCTTTATGCTCACAGATAAGTGTAACTCTCAGCTTTCATTAAAAAAATCTTTACTTTGGAACAGATGGAGACCATTAGAGAAAAACCACAAGTGGTCAAAATGCAGGAAATAACTGGTTGCGAGTTGTCCAGCCCAAATAAAAACACGAACAACAAGACCCCTACACCTAAGGCTCAAGGAGTATCACGGAAGAGGGGAAGAAGGACAGTAAGAGCCAGAGGACCAAGAAATTTGCTATAAGATTGTATGTTCTAGATACAGTAGACACTACACCCATGAAATCTCAACAATGGCTGCTTAAACAAGCCCTGAACAGTGGCAACACCAGTTGATATGCCAACAGTGATGGAAGAAATCTCATGGGGCCCCACCCATAGATGAAGAGCTATAGGTAATTAAAGACTGCTGAGAAACAAAGAATTAGCCTTCCCCAGGGATGAGCCCCCAAGAGGTTGTCCAGTCCCAAGTGATCATCCCTAAAAAACACATACATACATGTAACACTAAACAAATATACAGATTGGGCACATATTTATGTAACAGTAACTAAAGAATAAAAGGCCATTAAGTTCTCGAGGAGGGGAATAAGAGAGATTGGAGGGAGGAAAGGGAGGGGGGAGATGTTGTAATTATGTCTTAGTTAAATAAAAAAAAGTATGCAGTCTTTGTTTTTTTTTTCAGCTATATGATCCAGGAATGTCTTTTTTTTTCAAGGACTTAGGAGATTTTTCTTTTTAAGGCAAACATAAAAAAAATAAGGACAGTAGTTCCTGTCCAAATGAATGATTCTAACTAAAGGAAGTATCCTTTTCTAGCTCCCCAGGAAGGTAGATTTAACTAGTGAGTCTCTTGTTTCAGTGTGCAGCAGCCTTTTGTTACAAAGACATGAGACTTTTTTTTTTTCCTTCTGGATAAATCCAATGAATTAATCCAGAGGGTCACTCCAATTATCACACTGTAAATGACCAAAGTGCCACAAAGCCCTCTCATTTGAACACTAGTTATTGTTTACCATGAAACACACATGTAATAAGTTGTATAGGATTGGCTGTAGTAATGGTGAGACTCCTCTGTCTGCATAGCCCAACTTCTCTGCGATGTGCATGACCATTCCATGTGGTGACTATTCCGTGATTAAAACATCCTCTGCATCCTTGATAGAGAAGATTTCTATACAACGATAGACATGTTCTCTGCTGCCTTGAAACAGAAGATTTCCACACAATGATAGAAATGTTCTCTGCTGCCTTTCTACAGAAGATTTCTGGGCTGTGGGAAGACTTAGTTCCATTAGATTTCTCTAACACCACCCATGTTCCCTTTTTGGAATAAAAATTAAATTTGCATATAATTGGGAAGCATTGGTTTTCAGTGTTTTGCTTCAGGTTTAAAACTAACTCAAAAATGTTTTTAAACTCCCAATGATCTTACAAAAAGGATTTGAGAAATTTTGCCTCAAAAAGAAGGAAGGAGTTGATGTCTTTCACGCTCCACATGGGCTTCCTCATTTCTTCTTATCTGAACCACAGAATTAAAACATTCTCGATTCTCTCAAGAATGCTGTACAACCAATGTCACCCTATATACCCAGGAGAGAGCCTGAGGACCGGGAACAGGTGTTTTAAGGCTCTGGGGCTCAATTTCCTCATGAAAATCCAGTTGAGAAAGACTGCTGGTTAATAAGAATAGAGGAGATGATGCTGATGGTTCTCCCTCCAAACTTCCCTCCAAATCAGACTCACAGATGCAATAGTAACCTGCCATTCCCACTTAGATGTTTAATAAAGACCTCAACTCAATGTGCTCAGCATTAAATTTATTTTTTTCCCTCTGGCAACCAGCTTCTCAAAATGTGTGTACTATGCAAGTTGATGGCAGATCACCCTATTGTTCTACTTGTCATGTAAACAAAACAGCAAAACCTGACAGTCATTCTTGATGCTTTTTCACCTATAGAGGGCAATCTCATTGGCTCTCCCCTTCTCCCTTGTAATTATATCCAACACCCTGTACTCTTCACTCCTCTGCTGCTGTCACTCAAAAGTATATATGTATATATGTATATATATATATATATATATATATATATATATATATATATATAATTTTTTTTTGCACTAGTCTCTCTGCTCTGCCTATTGGTCCCATCCTGTCAAGTCATCGTGACAGGGCAACTTGGAATATCTGGCCTCATCTGGGCATACTTCCCTCCCTACGACTCACAAATATCACATGCTATAGCCTAAGGTCAAAACAGCCCTTGGTCCGGATGTGTCTTCATAGTATGTGGCTCACTTTCTTTAACTTTGTTCAAATGTGTACTTCTCAATGAGATGATCTTGAACTCCCCATTTAAAACTGCAACCCATTTCTCAATCCCTGGTCTCCATCCTGTCATTACTTTCCAGAGTACTAATTGATTTCCAATGCACTAGATATTTGCTTTTTTATAATGTTTCTTGCTACTTATGACTCTTGCATTTCAAGTTCTTTGCTGTGGGATGGTCTGTATGTCAAATTACTCTAATTGGTCAATAAATAAAACACCGATTGGCCAGTGGCTAGGCAGGAAGTATAGGTGGGACTAACAGAGAGGAGAAAAGAAAGAACAGGAAGGCGGAAGGAATCACTGTCAGCCGCCACCATGACAAACAGCATGTGAAGATGCCGGTAAGCCATGAGCTACGTGGCAAGGTATAGATTTATGGAAATGGATTAATTTAAGCTATAAGAACAGTTAGCAAGAAGCCTGCCACAGCCATACAGTTTGTAAGCAATATAAGTCTCTGTGTTTACTTGGTTGGATCTAAGCGGCTGTGGGACTGGCAGGTAACAGAGATTTGTCCTGACTGTGGGCAAGGCAGGAAAACTCTACTTACAGTTCTTGGTTACACAGGAAATAGTGGATGAATACTTGAACATGTGAAATGAACGGAGTTTGAAACAAGCAACATTATGGAGGTTGTATGCATGGGGAAAATGCCCAACTAGGATCATTTTGAGGTCAGTGAGCAAAAAAAATTTACAAAATCCTCTCCTAGGAAATCCCAAGTCCAGAGTATAGTCACAAATGGCTTAAGATTGTTAGTGGAGTCAGCATCAATGAAGAACAATAAAGCTAGTGTCGGATAGATTCAGAGAACCTTATTTTAAGGAAGAGAAGGAGAGAAAAAAAAAAAGAACTTGAAGGCCATGTTCTTCCTTTCAAATAAGTATGGATGGTATCTACCAATGAGAAATTCTATTGTTCTTAGTGAAAACTACCATTAAAACTCCACCAACAAGGTTCCAAGGGCTGTGCCACTGCCAAGGCCATCTGATCTGAGGGGCCTGTACTCTTAACCTGGGGCCATGGTGTGGTCTGCTCCAGGGCTGCTCCTGAGGGCCATGTCTGGGTCCATGTCCTACCACATTCGGGTTCTGTGTTGATGTCTGTGGTCCATGATACCACCAAAGGCCACACAGTGCTTTGGCTATGTTGGTGTACGAGGGCCAGGCCGCCACTGGGACCATGCTGATCTGGGTGGCCCGTGTTGCCACATGCAGTCATGGTCTCCTCTGGGTCCAAGCTGCTGCTGCAGGCCATGTCTGGGTCCTTGGCCCAGCAGCAGTCAGGGTCTGGGTTGATGTCCGTGGCTTCTATTGCCACTGTGGGAATGAGCCTGGGCCTTGGGCTGACCCACCTTAACATCTAACCCATCTATGAACTACTGGATTGTATGAAGGGACTGGTCCTATGGAACAATAATCACAGGATCTCCCTGACTAGTGGCAATGGCAGAACAGCCAAGAAGAGTTTCAGTGGGAGCCCATTGATGATGGTGTGCCTGAGGCCTTGCAATGAACACTTTGTGGATGATGCTGATTGGACAAAAGGATAGACTGCTTGGCACACCCGATACCGCTAGGATGAATGGAGAGGTGTTAGAATGATTGAGGAGTGGTGTGTTTTTTTCCAAATTAACCTTTTGGGGGTTCTCTTGGGGGACATGCTAAAAGTGTGAGGGGTGGATATGGAGGGACTGGGTGGTGAATGGGATTGGGTGTATGATGTGAAATCCCCAAAGAATCAATAAAGGATTATGTTAAAAAGAATCCCCACCAACGTGTTTGGAGAGATGGCTCAGTGGTTAAGAGTACTGATTGATGTTCCAGAGGACCAGGGTTCAATTCCCAGTACAATATGTCTCTCACAGCATGTGGCTCACTTTCTTTAACCTTGTTCAAATGTTTATTTCTCGAGATGATTTTGAACTCAGAGTGTTTCATAACTATCTGTAGCTCCAGTTCCAAGGGAAGTGACACCCTCTTCTGGATTCTGAACACATACATGATGTGCAGACATATACATAGGCAAATCATCCAGTTATAAATAAATAGACAAATGGTAAGCATTTTAAGCCTTCACTAACAAGGTGGTAATGCAAATAACTTAAATTCTGACATTATCTTCCAGTTTTACAAGTGATATCTTCACTTTCTTAACCAAACTTGAAAGAATAGTTGAGGTGTGGTAGTGATGCATTTTGTAATGAGAAAGAATGTGAGACATGTGTGACTGATGTACATTTTAACTTTAGTCTTTTGTTTATCCTTTGAGGAAGAATCACAGTCTTTTTCTGAGTATGCATCTGATGACTGGGCTCCTTATTTTCTTTCTTGCTAAGCTATAGCCAGTATTTTAATATCTATAAATCACAGTCCATATCCTTGGTGTTATGCCTGAAAATTTTGTGAGTAGAGATTCTTTGTGTGTGTGTGTGTGTGTGTGTGTGTGTGTGTGTGTGTGTGTGTGTGATACTGGGGATCAAATCCAGGGTTCCCTGCACAACAGGGCCACTATAATCCTAACTTCTAATATGTATTTTGAATTATTTTTTTAAATTATAATACAAGTAATAGATTTCATTATGACACTTCATAGATGTAACATGCTCCTTCTTACTGTTCAGCCCTGTGCTCTTTTAAGGCTGTCCTTCTCCCCAAAGAGGTCTTCAGTCTTCATATCACATGGATTTTTATCCTTTTTTTCTCTGCCACCCTTAAAGCCTGCTCCTTTCCTCCCATGACCCCCTTTTTAGTTTCATCTCACACACACACACAGTACACATGCATACATGAATACACACACAACAAGCATATATATATTTCAATTTAAATTTAGAATGTAGGTTTTATATACTAGAGATAACATGTGGAATGTGTATTTCTGAGTCTGTGTTGCTTTGCTTATTACATGATTTCTATTTCCATTCACTTTCCAACACATGTCAAGATTTATTTTTAGTTTATAGCTGGATAAAGTTCTGTCGTCTGCATGTGCTGCAGTGTCTTTGTTCATGTGCTGATAGGCGCTTAAACTGGGCTCATTTCCTAGCTATTGTGAATAATGGAACAATAAACACGTATAAGCAGATATCTGGCTTAGAGTCCTTCAGATATGGCTTGTATGGTCACGTGGTAGTTGTAGGAGTAATCTTCATACTGATTTCTGTAGTGACTACATGATTTCCACAGAAGCTTCATAAGTGTACATTCCCGGCATTCAAGGGTAATGGCTCCTCTTCCCTTACGTCTTCACTAGCCGCTGTTGTCGTGATTTTTCTTATGGCAGTCATTCTGACGAGGGTGCAAGGTACCTCAAAGCAGTTTGAATTTGTATGTCCCTTATAACTTTGAACATTTTCTCAAGCATTTATTGACCGCTTGGCATTCCTGTTTTTGAGAACCGTTTTTCAGTTTGTTAGTCTGTCTATTGATTGTATGATTTGTTTATTCTGTGTTTATTTATGCAGTTCTTCATATTTTCTAGAAATCAATTGCCTGCATGTCCTGTAGTTGTCAAAGGTCTTCCCCCCCATTCTGTAGAATGACTTTTTATTCTAGGGATTGTGTCATTTGCTATGAAGAAAGTTTTTAATTTCATATAATCCCATTTGTCAAGTTTTGGGATTATTTCCTGTGCTGTTGGAATCATTTTTAGAAGTCCTTGCTAATGTCTATGTCTATAAGTATTTGACCTATGTTCTTTCCAGCAGCTTAAACGTTGCAGATCTATGAGGGCTCTGATCCACCTGGAGTTGACTTTTGTACAGGGTGAGAGAGATGGGTCTGATTTCACTGTTCTGCATGTGAATATCTGATTCTTCAGCACCATTTGTTGAAGTAATTTTTTTCCCTCCAATGTATTTTGAAACCTTTGACAAAATTATGCGACTATAACTGTGTGAATTTATTATATTCTATTTTTCTACATGTCTTTTTTCTGCTGATATCATAGTAGTATTTCCATGATGCTCAGCTTCTACTATTGCTTTAAATTTTAGATCTATGGTTTCAATATTATAATTTACACTGAAGTTAAGCTTTAAAACAGGATTTCATGTCAGTCTTGGAGACAGTTCTTGGATAATTTTGTACTATAAGGATGGAGACACACAATTTTTAATCTTTGAAAAATGATTTTCTTTCATCTTTAAGAGTCATTCATGTCACTTGGATAGAGCTTTCTGGAATTTTGCCTTAATTTTTTTCAAAGAACCAAACTTCGTTTTCATAGAAATGACTCTTTTATTTCAGTTAAGTTTATAAGAGTTAGTAGCCATTTCCTTAAAATACATAACCACGTCGAGAATACAACTGGTACAAATAGTTTGGGTACAGAGCTGGAATTTTAGCTTTAATATTGTTCTTAGGGTTAAATATCACCCGTTTATTATATGCTGTAACTACTTGGGAATAACGAGGTGAAAGACATTCACAGGGCAGGGGACTTGAGGTGCAGAGTTTCCTTTCCCTTTCCAGTCATGAACTATCCAGGCACGCCCTTGCCAACTCGTCACGTTCCTGCACCAGAGGTCTTTAGTCTTGTTAAAGACGTCTAAATTTGAGCTTCATTACACAGGTGTGAGTGATCAAATCATCTGTCTTTGGCAATGTAGATCAATCTCTAGCTTCTTCCTCCTCTCTGGGTGTTTGTAGGCAGTGTCTAAAGTTTTATGTCCATTAATCTCATAATTGTTTCTTCATAACTTTCCTTCTCATCCCCTCTCAACACCCAGTCATTACCAGACAATAGAAAGTCTTATGATCTAGCATATTATGATGTTCTTAGGAGTTTTGGGTGGCGGGAGGGGAAAGAGTAAATATATGTTGTATTAAAGTGGAAATCGCTGTGGTACTCTTAATGAATACGTTTCTTTCTCTGCTTTCTCCTTTGAAACTATTTATTATTTGAAGGCTGCTTTGCATTTGTTTGTTTATTTTAATCTTTATTCACAAAGCAATGTTCAGATATTTTTAATAAGTGAGGCTGTCTGGATGCAGAAAGATAGTCGCATGTCTTATTCTATAGTGCTGTTCAGCTATAAAAATGTTCTAGCACAGAACTAGACATTCAGAAATAAAACTACTTGTAAGTTGTAGTAACTCATACAATGAAATTCTTATTAACTGAATTTTGGGGTGTATAAACCAATCACCCAGCCACAGACTAGCCACTTTTGTTATAAGTGATTGGGGAAGTTACATAACACTCTAAACCAGCATTATTTTTTTTAACATAACACACTAGGTAGATAATACCATATCTTACACAAACCAATACTGTGAGATTAAAATAAGATAATGCACTAAAGCATTTGTAACTTTAAATCAGCAGTCAAAAAGTCATAATTCAGATGAGAGTAAATGTGTAATATTAATAAGGGAACAAAAGGTTTCTGCATAACAAAAGAATCTTAATAAACATACATAGAGAGAAGTGTTAGCTGGAGGTTTTATTTCATCCTGAAGGATGTTGGGAGGCTGGGAGCATTCACACACAGCTCATCCTTCTCTTTCCAACTCCAGTGGAGAAGGTTATGGCTTAGGAACACGAGGGACACTGTGAAGTCCATTAAAATTACCCATTTCTGTTCACAAGCTCCTAACGCTGTCAGCAAGGGGGAATTTTCTTGTACAAAGGCGGGCGGGTTCAGTATATCACATCCAACCCTTTCCAATAAGGTTATTTACGGCAATTCAACTCACAGCTTCCGAGGTTTTGGCAAGATCATAGAATTGATTCCACTGGCAGAAGCCAGCCGTGTAAATCACGTCACACACTTCCATTGTCACGACTGTTCTTGCACAACACCAGTGGCTCTATTTCTTTGTGTCTCAGAGTGTCTTACCATTTAGTTGTATGGCCTTTCTTTTTATAATTCTACAATTTTATATTACTGTATTCTTTCTAATGTTTCTTAATAATTTTTTTTTAAAGTAGAGTGACTCAGAAAATGTTCAACAGTGAAACCAGGGGCAAGGTGATAAATGCTGATAAAACCAGGGACAAGGTGATGAGTGCTGTAGATGAAACACTTTTTTCTTTCTTATACACAAAAGGTACCAGCTGATATTAAAAGGAAAAATAATTCAGTCTTTGCTGTGAGGCCTCAGAGCACTTCATTAGAAATAGAGAGAGATAAGAAGCTGTGTTAGAGCAGCTGAGAGGGCTTGCGGAAGGACCGCCTCGATGGTGGTGACCACTTCTTGCAATGGACTAAGTGAAAAGCCCAAGCCCCAGAGACAGATCTAGGCTACAGTGCACTGCAGCTTACTGGCTTTTTGTCTTTTAATTGACTTTGGTAGAGAGTTTTTTTTTTTGGTAGGAAAATAAAACACTCTGTCATTTGTTATATCATTTATTCACACTTTCCTACAGGCCAAAATATTCAAATATTATATCATACCATATCATATTTTATGAAACCATCACTGCAAAAAATAGTGTTCTAAACCATGCAATTCAGTACTATGTTTACAATAAGATACTGGATGGTGTTACAAGTAGTTTTAGAAGTAGAAACTGCATATATATACTTTGTGCTGCCTTGGTGTGGGGAGGAGGGGCTTGGATCTGCCTCAACTGAATGTACCAGGCTCTGCTGACTCTCCATGGGAGACCTTGCCTTGGAGGAGGGGGGAATAAGAGGTGGGTTGGGGGGATGGGGCTGGAGGACAGGAGGAGGGAGGAGATGGGAATCTGTGGTTGGTATGTAAAATGAATAGAAAATATCTTAATAATAATAAAAAAGAAAAAAAAATAATTCCTGTTTCTAAAAAAATGGTCTGTCAAATATTCTAGACCTGTAGCCAAAATGGATGCCCCAACAGTGCTGAGAATCTTTAGGTGACTGTCCAGGCTGCAGGTTGTCTCTGTCTATTTTTGAAATTTTTTAGAAATTGATATTTACATTTCCTGTTTTCTCAGGTAATATTTTCCTTATTAGGTCTTTGATGGGGTTGAAGAGTAGATAGTTACAGTTATAATCCTCTCATATATCTTAGATGAGAATATTTCAGATAATAAAATTAGATTCTTTAGGATAGGACAGCTATTTGGAACAATCTCTGTAACATGCCATTAACCTATGTTCTGGACATTTCTGGATTTTAGTCTCTCTTGTTTGATGTTGTTCTTGCTGGTTGTATTTCTGGGTTTGTTTATGTTATTACCTTTCCCCTTTCTTGGACAATACTTGATAATTATTCCTATTATTATAGTTTTGTAGTAGGTTAGAACTTTCTTATTTAGACAAAAGGGGGAGATGTAATGGATAGCTGTTCTGTCTATGACCTTAAAACACCACCCCTAGAGATGTAGCAGGTAACTGTCCTACGTACCTATGACCTTGAAGTATCTGTCTCTGGGGCATGGCTCAGAGCTACCCTTAAGACCTGTGATGCAGGAAGGCTGCTCTCTTCTCTTCCTGATGGGACTTGGATGCTGGGACTGTCTCAGGCAGAAGAACAGCATGGGACCATTCCTTGCCTTTCCAGGACCCTGTAACAATTCTCCATTCTGTCTTGTGAATCTTCCTTTCTTAATAAATCCCTTTGCTCTTTAAATAGACTCCATGGATTTCTCGCTTTAGTAGAGGGTGACAGACAGACACCCAGCGTTTTCCACTTGCCTCCACACTTCTGAGCTACACACACACACACACACACACACACACACACACACACACAATTTAGCAAAAGGGGATTACAGTTTGATGCTGGGGGGGGGGGGTGAATCGAAGGCTTACACAGGCTAAGCACACACTCTAGCTCTGAGCTAGCTCTCCCAAGCCCAGTTTCCAGTTTTCAGCAGGGGTTAATAATGCAGTTACATTTCCTTCATACCATTTTATGTGGTGTTTTATAAACTGTAAAGCAAAAGACAGAGAGATATTAATCTTCTTAGGTTTTTTTTTTTTTTTTTTTTTTTGCTTAAGATCAGAGGTGTCTCAGATGACAAGTTCATTCTCAGATATGATGGTTACAGGGCTACACCTGTAAGAGAGCATTCATTGTTCCCGAGCACCGAATGCAATGAATATAGTGAAGACAGGCTAGGGAGGGCAAGAGATGAAATCCAGGAGTGACCACAGCAATGTCTGGCATGAGACTAGCAGACATCAGGCAAGTCTAGTCCACTGGAATTATGGGTAGCAAGCAGGATTTTCAACATCATTTCATTCTTGTCAAAATGAATGAACATTAGGGTCCCACATTTTGGGTTGCCATTGAAACCTCTGCTGTCAATTTGGGTCAATTAAGAAGTTTCACAGGGAAATTCTGTCACTACTTTTGCTTTGAGAATTATTAATTACATATCTGAACTTTTTCCTTACTTCGTTATTTACGTTTGCATCCACTCCTCCTCCATTTCTATTCAGAAAAGAGCAGGCCTCCCACAGATATCAACAAATCATGGCATATCAAGTTGCAGTAAGATTAGGCACCTCCCTCATATTAAGGCTGGGCAAGGCAACCCAGTATGAGGAGTGGGGTCCCAAAAGCCAGCAAAAGAGTCAGAGACAACCCTGCTTCCACTGTTCGGAGTCCCACAAGAAGACAAAGCTACACAACACAGTCACATGTATGCGGAGGGCCTAGTTCAGTCCCATGCAGGCTCCCTGATTGTTGGTTCAGTTTCTGTGAGCCCCTCAGAGCCTAGGTTAGTTGATTCTGTGGATTTTATTTACTCCTCTGACTCCTACAATCCTACAACTCCTCTTCGGTAGGATTCCCCCAGCTCCATCTAATATTTGTCTGTGGGTCTCTGCACGTGTTTCCATCAGCTGCTGGATGAAGCCTCTCTGATGACCATTGGGCTAGGCACCAGTCTATGAGTATAGTGGAAGATCCTTAGGCATCATTACATTGACTTTTTTTCCCAGTTGTGTTAGGTTCTATCTTAGGCCTGTGCTGGGCCTCGGTCGGTAAGCAAGGACCTCCGTCTGAAACACTGTCTGGATACAGTTCTGTGTGTGCCTATAACCCCACCACTGTAGGGGGAGAGGGGAGAAAGCAGGCTTTCTGGACACTACTGGCTTCCAGGCTAGCTTCAGGTTCAATAAGAAGAACACTCTGTCTTGAAACATGATAAAAAGTGATAGAACAGCCCACCTGAAATCCTTCTGTGGCCTTTTCACATACTTGTACATATTCCACATCCATATACCACACACTGGCATGTGTACACATGTGTGCATGCACTCATACAAAAGTAAAAATATGCATGTCTAGTTTCCATTTTATTACTAAAACTAGTTTTCTGCTTTATATTAAAAAGTTCTGTGCATAAATTTAAGATTTTCCCCTCTGACCCAATTTTCTCATTTAAAAAGATTTCTCTTCCTACATTTTCTTTTTTGTGTTGTTTCAGCTTTTCTATTGAGCATTGTTTTTCTTTTGCCACTCACTAAGTGGTCCTAGAATAAACAATTTGGTATTCAAATTCTGCATCCTCATTGTAATAAAAAGAGAGTTGTTAAGCAGAAAACGAACACTGATCCATTCCTGGTTCCATTTTTATTTTCAATTGTTTAGAGAAATAGTGATATGTGCTCAGATTTAAGTGGATTCAAATTAACTATGCCTGCATCAGTTTAAGAATCATGAGTAAATTGGGTGTAAGGCATAAGGGGTAAAATGGGTGGGGAGATGATGGGGAAAAGTTAAGAAAATAGAGAAAAAATCTAATACCACTTGGTGTGTGTGTGTGTGTGTGTGTGTGTGTGTGTGTGTGTGTGTGTGTGTGTGTGTATGGTGGACAGTGGCTTGAGTTCAAGTTTATTCCATTTGTAAGGTACTAGAAAATTCTCAGGCAATAGCATAGGGCAAGCTTCCAGTGTGTCTGGAACTTTAAAACAAAATCCACGAAGCTTATGCTTACACTAGACATTTGAGAGTCATACAGAACATGTCTGGCCTTTGACTTTTATGCCAAGAGCCAAGGTGGCAAAATTGATGTCGTTCAAGGCAAAAACCATCAATATCGCATTGTGAATAGACCAGGTGGAAAAAAGCAGGAAGGTTGCTAGCATGCTTAGATAAAATATTCATTACTAGCAGTAATTACAAACTGAAATTAGGAAATAAAAATTCCACATGAGCAGGAGTGATTTTTGTCGCTCCATTCATCTGTGCACCCCTCTAGGTATAGTCCACATTTTCATCACATAATTTGAAAGCAAAAGCAGGTTGTAGCCTTGGACTTCAATTATATGAACCAAAAAAAATGCATTTCAAAGATCCGTGATCACCATTCATGTCTTAAGGGAATTTTAGCTTTTTCTTTTCTTTCTTTTTTTTTCTTAGCTATTGCAGCAGCGGCTCTGGTTTCTAAGAAAATAATGGACCAAAAAAATAAAATAAAATAAAATAAAAACCTATCAGCACTTCTTTAGCTTCAGAAATAGCATTGTAAACATCGCCTAACAGAATGGGAGCTGGACCATTAGGGGTGCATTAAATGGCTCAGTGCAAAAGTTAAACTGATGTTTCATCCCATTTCCAGAAAGCAAACGGACCCTCTGATGTCCTCGTAAGAGCATGTACTAAACTCCATTAAGGTCTGGGCCTCCTCTGCACTGCTCACCTCTAGGCTTAGGAGGGCCCAAAGGCAACACAGTCCCATCACTCAGCTGAGGTTCTCCCAGAAGTCACAATGAACAGTCATTTGCAACTCGCTGGACATTTGAGCTGTGAACACGCTAACCAGTTAAGACAAGAGGTGCGTGGCTGTATAGTCTGTTCTCTTCTTTGTCCTGCCCTGTGTTTCCCAAGGCAGCCTTCGATCTCTGAAGACAGTATCTATCTTCTACTCTTATGTCTTGCCTTCTTCAGGCTAAGCATGCCCACTTCCTTTAGTATACACCATGTTGTTTTTAAAGACCTAACTCCTCCGAGTACATTTAATGCCTGTCTCGGTTAAACTGTAACTTTTTCTTTTGTAATGTGCTATTTGAGGCATGGATCCCATATGGCCGACTGAGAGTAAGACATGCTAATACGCTCATTGTTCTTAATACACTCTTATCACAGACATAAAGTGGCTTTATTGTAAGATTTTTGGCAAGTACGTCACTTCTCTAACTCACACTGAATTAAGAGAATGCTTAATATCATCCACAGGGAGTGGTCTCAGGTTCCCAATGCACCCTCCCTTAAAAAATTATTAATTAGCTGGGTGGCGGTGGCGGCGGCAGCGGCAGCGACGGTGGCACACACCTTTAATCCAGCACTCAGGAGACAGAGTCAGATGGATCTCTGTGAGTTTGAGGCCAGCCTGGTCTACAGAGTGAAATCCAGGACTGGCTCCAAAGCTAAACAGAGAAACCCTGTCTCGAAAAACCAAAAAAAATAAAAAATAAATAAATAATAATAATTAATTTTGTTCTTCAACAATTTTATACAAGCAGATAATATGATTAGTGTCTCCTCCTCACCTCCCTTATTTCCTTCTCAGCACTATCAGTCCTATCCACCATCACTAACAACCTCTTTCCCAGGCGCATAACTCTTGGTTTTTGTTTTGTGACCCATTTTTACTTTAACCAGACCTGTGTCTGTGGGCATCTGATTGTAGATGTCTACTGGAACCTGAGGGTGTCACCAGTCACTGTACAGCCAAAGGCAACGTTTTCCCCTAATCTTGAATTTATCAGAAACAAACAGAGCAGCAGTTAGAGGTCGGGTCCCCTGAGCTCCTCCTCCATCCATGCCAGACTGTGGCCGAACCCATTCTTGCATAGCTATAGTTTGGAGTTTGCGCAATTGCAGCTGTTGTGAGTTTGTGGCAGCAATGGCTGTGTCTGGTCCAGACGACAGCATTTCACAGCCTTCTCTTTACCTTCTGGCGCTTTCACTCCTTATACCTTCTGTTCCACAAGGTCTCTGAGTCCTAGAGGGGATGGTGTAAATGTCTTGTGGAGGGTCATGCTCCTGTCCTCCCCTATCCTCAGCATGCTGTGCAGCCACAAGTCTCTGGATTCATCGCCGTTCACTGGAAAGAGACGATTCTCCGATTTAAGCTGAGAATAGCATTTTTATGTACTTAGCATTTTTATGACATGGTCTTAATTTAGCTATAGAACCTTTGTTTTTTTGTTTTCAATGGACAATGGGTCTTGAGATTCATCATTATTTCATTTCCTCTGATACGGCCTAGGGGTTGTAACAGCCAGTCAAGAGGTTTCTGAGTTTTCACCATGTGACTGATTTCTCATTCCAGGTCAGCTGGATGCCTGATTTACAGGGAAACACTTGTTTCCAAGATTCACTCAGAAAACTTATCATCATTATCATCATCATAATAATAAAAACACTTTTATAAAACAACACCCATTTGTAATAAAATCACCTATACATTTAAATTCATATGGTGCCTTTACAAATGAGTTTTCTTTCTAGTAACTTATGTAATTTTGTGGCTTACAAATATCTTACCTAAAATTATTTCATATTTCGTTAAAATCAAGATAGCATTTACCAAGACATATGTTTAACTTTATATAAAGAAAAATGTGTTAAAATCAGTTTTCATTAATAGATTCCTGGATTACACAGACGGACCAAAAATGGTTTCCATTTTTGGTGCTGCAGTGGTGTGGAAATACTTGGCATCACATACTCTGCTTGCAGAATCCAATAGAATTCAAAATAGACGGAATGCTGAAGGCTTTGGAATAGCAGAAAGATCATACAAGGTAACTGCCGATTGCTGGAACATAATGAATGTGAAAAAGTGTCCTCAAGTGACACATGTAATGATGTGTGCTTCACAGGGCTTTACAGCGTTACAGGAAGCCCCTTAGAAAGACACACTGCCATTCTGTGGTTTGCAGTGACTGTGTGAGCAATGGCAACCAGAGGATCATGCTTCAAGCATGGTATGGAGGGGTCTGTAATGGCTTCTCCTAGACCCCAGAGCAGAGGACTTTCATTCGCGGAGTCCTTACTTGCCATAAGATAAGCTGGTTATTTGTAACCATCCCTCTTCGTAGTCAGCTGTAAATGGTAGGCATATGACCACAGTGAGTATCCCTCTGAGGACATTGGGACTCACCCATCAGCCTGGGTTAAGTCTCGGGAGCACTGTGTGATGGTGATGGTCGAGGGTTCAAAGCTCTACTGTACTTTCAACACGGGGAGATCTTGTGTGTAGTAAAGAAATATGAGACTATGTGGTGATGGTGATGATTTTTTTTTATTCTTTTGCTGTTTCAGAGGAAAAAGATGAGCTTTCTTTTACTACTCATCACTTAAAGTCTAAAACTATGACATCCACATTTGCAACCTATAAATCCTGGGAGAGAAAAGAAAAGGCAAGGAGCCCTTTATTTCCTCCTAATAAGTATTAATTAGATATGTGTGCTTTTATATCTAGCGATTTTTCAATATGTTCAATATGTAACTGTTGAAGAATAGTCTTCTAACTAACACAGACTTGTTTACTTTCACCATTTCATCATAGAAAATTTTCTTCATTTTATCTCTGTCCAAAAATTCAAATGAAGGCAATTACGTTAAAATTCACTGTCTGGTTTTACACCTTTAACTCCCATTGCAGCTGGTTAGTGAGTGTGATTTAGTTAATGTTTCCTTTCGGCTTCCCTTCCAGACATGAGTTTTCTGGCCCTTAGAGCAAAGCTCTGTCTGCATCTCCCTTCGTTTCCTGAACAATATTCTAATTTGAGACATTTCCCCCTGTACACCTGCCCCCAGATAATCTCAACAGAAGTTAAATAACAGACCCCCTCCACCCACCCGCCCCAGGCAGAGAAGAAGTATGCCAAACTCCCCACTTGGCATTCGAAATTCTTTTACACAAATTTATCCCTATGAGACCACAGCATTCCTCAGTCCTCCACTTAGAGTCTTGGTTCACATATTGAATTCTAGCAAATCAGGTGTTTCTTATCTTCCGAGGACCAAGACGCCCTGCCTCTCCCTTTGCCTAAGAACAGTGTTGGGAATCCTTCCTTTCTCATTTCCATGCTTTCTCTGTCTTGACTTTCATTTACTCTAACTGCCCTACTGGGAAGCTTCACTTTATTTTTCCAACTGGAGTAATTTTATCCTTTCCCCCGGACAACTGAAGATTTCCTTCTGCACCTTCCCATAGCACTCACCAACTTTTAACTGAAATAAATTTGGGGTTACACAAAAGTTGCAGAGTTCCCATAGTACCTACCCTCGAGTGAGTTTCTAATGTTAACTGCTTACATACCCACAGCGCAAGGATTGAAATGATGCATGCTACTAAGCAAATAGACGTTTATTGGATTTCGTCATTTTTTTTTTTTTTTTTTTTTTTTTGCTGAATGTGCTTTTTCTGTTCTGAGGTCAAATTTAAGCTCCCACAATGCATTTAGCTGGTTTCCTTCGTCTCCTCCAAATGGTGTCACTTCTTTAAACTCCCCTTCTCTTCCGTGACCTCAGCAACTCTACGTTATGCTATCATTTCATTTTGTACAGGTCTATTTCTTCACTCTGCTGCAGATGGCCCTGTTGCGTCCATGTTTTCTGTGTCTCACAGTACCTATCACATGATAGGCATTCCATAATTACAACTTAACTACGTGTCAGAAACAATTAGAAAGGACAGTGAGAAAAGCTACCTAATTAAACACTGATGTGTGGGTTATGAAGTCATCCAAGTTACTACAAAGGCTAGAGAGAAGAAGCTATAAGACAAAATTCTCTCTGCAAATATATTTGAGGGCACTTTCCCTAAGACACCAGAACAGGCTTCCCTTCCAGCTCTTCATGTGGTGACCTATAGGAAGGGCAGCCTTTTCGGCCAAGCATGTAGCCTGACCTGCTGGAGTTAATCATTATAGACTTTGTCTTCCATGTCAAGGATGGATCCTGGTCTCTTGCACAGACTACTGAGCTAAAGCAATTATCCCTGCCTCCTATATACCTTGGCTCTGTCCCGTAGCTTTCTGTTGAAAACTCTGGACAGAGAACTCTGGTCCTCCTGTCTTGGGCCCTGTCATCCAGCTGATTCTATTCCAAATTCCTCACACAGATGGCTGATGACGGTGTCATGATACCTTCAACCATGATGCAAGCACTCACCTCCCGACTAGAGTCCCCGTTGTCTGGGTTTTGATGGGCTCTGTCATCATGGCCTTTCTGGTTCTATTGCAGCCAGGAGGATACTTTGCTGACAGGACCATGCTTTTTTGCATAACATCACACCCACCAGCTCTCTTTTTTAGTCATTACCTTCTATTGCCAAGTCCCAGCATAGTTCAGAGTTGCGCCCATCCTCTTTATGGCTCAATTGTCCCTATTTCACTTTGATGGAGACCTCAAATCACTTTTATCTGCCTAAGCCTACCTCTCCTCCGCCCTCCTGTTCTAAAGTCGCTATGTGTCTTTTTCCTCCTCCCACTTTACTAGCTTTGGCCTGGGAAGAGTAAACTCATCTTTCCAGGCCACAGAAGCTTTGGTACGGTTTGAAGGGACCCAAAGGAGGATGCTTTTCAATATGAAACCCATGCATCATTAGACTGAGATCTTCCACAAGAATTCTGAAGCATCTATGGATGGGATAGAGAACAATTGAACTGATACATGTGTTTTAACTGGAGCATGAATGTATAATTTTTCACTTTCTCTGGGATGCTGTACTGCAAAGAAGGACCAGAGAGTAGGGTCCCACAGAGGTGTTTTGACATCAGGCTTAATAAAGTATGAAGAACTCTTTAATAAATAATGTTCTGCTTGGTTAACAAATAAAGCAGAATGCACTGGCTAGACTTTGAAGTAAATCAAATCATACATGCAGCTGTGTGACTGGGTAACTTGCAACAGTCTCCTCACAGTAATTCAGCAATGCTCAATGCAACAGTGCACAAATAAGACCAGCAAATCATAAACGCAAGTGCCTTCAGTTCAGATACACAATGTCAACTTTTAAATACTCCAAAGGCCCCATGTAGTGAGAAAAGCTTCACCGCTGTTGATCTATAAGCATCCTAACGATAGCTTTAATCTCTCTAAGACCCTGCTACATATCCACCTGTTCACACAATGGCAGGCACATAGATACACATATGTCCTGTCATCTCATGTCTCTTGCCTTATTATATACAGGCAGTTGACAAGAATAAACTAGGGAATGGGATAGTGTGTGGACAGGCTAGTTTATTCAGCTAAAATTATTTCTGATCAGCTTTTTATTATGATCTAAAAAAAACTTAAAGAAATAGAAATTTAAAAGAAAGGAATGAAGAAAGGAAGGGAGGGAAGGAGGGAGGGATGGAGGAAAAATGGACCATCCTCCTTTTAGAAATGAAAATGAGGTGCAGTGCTCCTAAAACACACATTAGCAAGGGGAATTGGCAAGTTTTAGACAGATTTCATGGGTACCTCTTCAGTGATGGTTCTCAGAGTTGTGGCAGACAGAGGGAAGCTTGGGCCTGTTGGCTATTTGCACTTCTCTGGATGCTGTGTGCTTAAGCTTCTGGTCCACAGAGCTCATCTCATGTTATAAACTGATGGACAGCTCACCAGTGTCAGCTCAGCACGACTCACTGACTCCAGCTGTTCAGCGGTCTGGAGGGACAGACTGTCCTGCTGCCTGCCATTCTGGTTGGCTACATTCTCCACTCACTAAAGCTTTGGCTAGAAAGTCAACCACTATGCAGTAAGATGCGACTAATACCAGGCAATATTTTGATGAAATAACTTGCTGGGAGGGTTCCGTTTCAACTCCAAAGCCATGCCAACCATGCCCATATGCCCACATTTACACACCATGCCAAGCCTGTTCTGTGGTTATGATGACAAAACCATTAAGTTGCCATTTCAATCCTTTCCCAAAGCTATAGGTTTAAGCACCATTCACCTGTGACTCAAAGTATTCTTTATTAAACAATAGCATTTGAAAAATTTTACCCTCTATATACCTATATATACATACTTCTTTAATAGCATTTGAAAAATTTCACCCTCTGTACACTTATATATACATATTTCTTCTTCTTCAAGTTAATGGAAACTGAAAAGGAAGGACCAATTAGCATTTAATGTCACATGGCAAGATTTCAGTTTTGAGTAGTTAAAATGAAGGTGATCTTTATCTGTTGAGCCTTGCAATATACTTTACGTGAGACATGCCCTTGAATTCCAGTGTTCTATAAGGTTGGCAATAGTTTCTGTATTTTGTGGAGGAGGAAACTGACTTAGCAATTGAAGGTGTCCAAGGTTATATAGCTAGTAAGAAGAACTAGGTGTGTGAGTTCAACCATTCTAATCCCAAAGTTTATACTCTCAATTATTATTCCACACTATCTTGTATATTACTGGAAATCTAAGCATACACTTAGAGCAGTCATCCATAATAGAGCAGGGCTTCCTGCCCCTAATTACCCTACACTGAGATGAGTTTAGAGTTTGCCCAACTGCATATTTCTAAAAAGAGAAAAGAAAAAAAAAAAAGCCAAGCTATTGGTCTGGAAAGATGGCTGAGTGATCGAGAACACTAATTTCTCTTCCAGAGGACCTGGATTCAATTCCCAGTACCAACATAATAGCTCACAACTATCTGTAACTCCAGTTCCAGGGGATCTGAAACCCTGACACAGAAATACTTGCAGGCAACTAATAAATCATTCTCCTTTAAGAAACAAAAATGAGGTGCTAATGCATATACACTAATACACATAAAATAAAAATAAATAAGTTACATAAAAATTAAGCTAAATACATCAACATTTTGGTTTCTAGGAGTGGTGATTGTTATGCAAATTCCAAACCATATAAAAAGAATATTTCCTTTTCATTCCCTAACAATGATGGAATTCCTGTTTTCTTCACAATTGTGTTTGATAGCTACCCAAACATGTACTGGTAGGAATGATTTTCTTAAAAGCATCATGCTCAAAACCCCGATGTTAAAAATGGTGCTTGTGTTAGAAAAGAGGAAAACCTGGTTGATACAAAACTCAGTCCAGCTGCAGGCATGCAGTTCTGAAGCGAAGACATGCCTCCTGATGAGCTGGGTGCCCAGCAGCTGGGGGAAGTGGGGATGAAATACCCTAATGGGGCCCTACCAGAGAGTAGGATTGGTTAATCTCTGTCAAGAATAAATGCCTAGTACTCCATTGTTCAAAGTCTCAACAATATATTCTTGCTATCAAAATATAAAATTTAAAAACTATTTACTAATTTATATCTGTATTTCTTTATTTGAAGCTTGTGCTTGCATTGACATATTTATATAGAAAATGTAAGTCATATAATGTCTATGTTAATCCATATAGAAATTTCTATTTATTATTAGTGCTTGTATAATCTGACTTTTTATGCATCCATGCTGTATTTCCCCCCAAAGCCTTAAATTACATTTGGTTCTTTGTTATCCTTAGAGCAGTAAGGAGATTGTTAAAAAAAAAAAAAAAAAAAAAAAAAAAAAAAAAAAACTACTTTCCACAGTGAATGATTTATTATTCAAGTCTAAACTCAACACAAAAAGGTATAAATGCAAATACTTATTCACAATAAATGTGGTGCCCCAAGGCACTATTTCTACCTCATAAGTATTTGGATATTATATTACATTATATTGTCTGTCAAGCCATACTTCCACCGCATTATTTTTATTCCTTCCTATTTACATAATGTGCCAAAAGACAATGAGAGAAAAGGTGTATTGGGTTTTACTCAGCCCACAAGGCAGGCTGTGATTGTGAGGACACAGGTTGAGAGAGAAAGGACACGTGGCCCACAAATCCCCTTGTCAGCCAGAGAACAGTTCATCTATGAAGTGATTAAAAATGGAAGAAAATCTTTCTAAATCGCATTCATATCTACATAGGGGGAGGGCAGGGAGAGACACCAGAGGACATTACCAAGGGCTTCAAACAACCATTCAAAAGTAAGCAAAATTTTGTTATTATTTTCCAAGTTTTTCTTTCATTGCTAATTGGAAATACATTTAGTTAATTTTAGCTATTATTGAAAATAATAACTAATCTAAATACCTACTACTAGGATGCTAATAGCCACCACACTAAGAAGAGTGTGTATTTTCCAGTTGTTTTTGAAGCAGGTGTAGTGAAATGATAATTTTCTGTTAACTTGTTAATAGAAGGTGTTACTTGAATACCACCATGGATACAGCGATGGACAGAGGCCCTGACTCTCAGTGTCTTATTCTCATGGTCTTCTAAGCAGGGCAGGTGCACAATGAAGGAAAAGAGGTTGTGTGTGCTCTCACTGTCAGAATAAACTGAATAGTTCCCAGAGTACTCAGCAATTCCTCTGACTCCAGATGTTTACGGCTGCGCTCTATAACTATCATCATCAGTCCTTTAAAGCACTGCACCTAAATCATGCATACTTCTTCCTGTATTTAAAATTTAAATTATATCACTTAAATAAAGAGTATGTCTCGAAATAGGCATGAAAATGTTGTTCTGTACAATCAGAAACCTTCATTTTTCCCATTAGATAAAGCCAGGGTTGTACCCTTCATTTCATGGAAACTTAGTAGCCATTTACCAGACTACATTTACAGTATTTTAAAATCTAGCACAATGCTTAAACTAAAAAACTGTCTTTGAAATAAATTGATTTAATTGTTTAATTTTTTTGCATATGAAACTGCCTAGGTTCATCTGGCAGTCTTTTTATACTTTTCTTTGTATTTTGAATATATGACTCCTCTGCTCTACTGAAATGGTTTTCCTGTGAGTTTGGTCATTTTCTTCTGTAAGGGTTTAGAGTGTTCAGGTGGTTCTACACTATTTCCTGAGAACTCTGAGGTCTACCCACCACAGCTGTCACTCAAGTTTTTTCCAAAACTCAGCATTTTGCTAACAATTTTTCCTTCTACAGTTCATTGCAAAACAATACAGTTGTTTTTCATTGGTGCCAGATATATTCATTAATAATATGTAAGTCATTTCATGGATTTTTAAAAATTCTATTTATTTTCCAAGATCAAAGTTTCCAATGATCATCCCCATCAAAAAGGAACAACCTGTTAGTTAACCCTGCAGAAGCAGTTATTAATATATGGAGTGAGTTCTGGGGCTTAGGAACATCCACCCACCAGATCTCTCTGAAATTCCAAGATATGGTTAGTGTTCTTTCTTTGTAAGTGACATACAATCCTGGTAAGAAAAAAATAAAAGCATTGGAAATCCCAGCTAGAGCAATGTACTGAGAGGCAGATGGGGCTGGTATTTACAAGAGTGAATTTCTGTCCCTGCTCTACTACGAACCAACTTCCTGGACCTGCACACACCATTGAATCTGCACAAAATACTTTCCCTGGGACTTGTTTTTCACACCTGTAAAATAAAGATAATTGGACTTGCATTTCTGGGCTCCCTTTCAACTCCAACAGGCAGTGATGCCGCAGTTCTGACAGGACAGTCAACACAAAGGTAGTTCCTAAAGCAGCAGCACAAAATGAACTAAATTAGGGATGGCTGGTTTTTAATATGTATTCAAATTTAGACTTGCTCATCACTTTTTTTTTTCTGAGAACTGATTGAGAATTTCATCCAGTGGTTCCTTAAGTAGGAACTTTCAAAACTCGTTTACTCTAAAAATTAACATACTGGTTCCTGTCACTTAGACTATTTTTAAATGGAGATTTGCTTAATATCGCCGACACAGATTATAGTTATAACAATACTATGAACATTTAAAATTAATATATGAATTATGAAGTATAAGAAAGAATAAATGCATTTAAATGTATTCATTTATTGACCATCTAGAAATCTGTAGTATCACGTAGATAACACTGGTTCATTGACAAATTGTAATAAAACTAAGTAGAGGGGACTGAGCCTACTCCTAGTTAATACATGCAAAGGTTTGCTCTAATTTAGGGGAACTACAACGTGAGAATCTCAAGTTTAAAAATTAATGCAATGAGGATCAGCAAATGTGGGAAACAAGTGACTGACTTCTGAACTGAATCCACTTTGACTTCAGGACAATCAGACTGGCATGGGAAAGCATCTGCCAGGAGAGCTGGCACCATCAGCACCAGCCCTGAGCCCACTCCCACTTCTTGTCATCTTGGTCCTCAGTCATCTTGTCTCTTGTCTATGCTTTCTGTCTCTTACACCTCTCTCGATAACACATCGTTTATTTTCTTGTGATTACTTTTCAGTATCTGTCATTCTCAACAGAGTACCCCAAGAAAGGAGATGTTTTTTGTCAGCTTGTTTCAATCATGCTTCTTGCATCCTCCACTAGACTGGCACTCTCCAATTATTCACTATTGTTACTCCATTCGCTGAAGAAATAAAATATTCATTTAATTAGCATTTATCCAGGTATAGATCTGGATTCTCAGCTAAAATCACCAAAAAATGCATGATCAATATGTAATTCTCATACAGAAGAAGAGACAGGCCTATCAGATCAGTATGGTTTGGGAAGCTCATGAGGATCGCTGAACATATTATTGCCTCCTATAATTCCCACACTCAAGAAGTAGAGGCAGGAAAATTCGAATAAGGCTTCCGGAGACACTGACTTGAAACAAACAAGAAATGAGCTTGGCTGCTAAATAACGAAGCTGGTGAGATGGCTCAGTGAATAAAGGTGTTTGTCACCCCTGGTGACTTGAGTTTGGTCACAGGGTCCACATGAAGGAGACAACTGACTCCCAAAAGTTGTCCTCTGGCCTCCACATATACTCATCTGTCTCTTTCTCTCTCTCTTTGTCACTCTATCTCTATCACTCACACACACACACACACACACACACACACAGAGAGAGAGAGAGAGAGAGACAGAGAGACAGAGAGACAGAGAGACAGAGAGAGAATGAGGGAGAGAATATAAATAAATATACATATAATAAAAAATTTTAAAATCAATAAGTCCAGCTGTCATGGCACAGTGCCAACGTGTTCGATATGTGAAAACAGAGCAAGCAGTGGAAGATCCAGTTGAGTTACTTCAGCAGAATCATGATGCTAGAAAGTCTGTGGCTGTAGGATGTTGCCCCTGACATGATCTTATCATCTGATTTTTTACCAGCCTCATATCATTGTCCAGAATCTGCACACTTAGGGTGAAGATGTGACTCAGTGTTCAAATGCTTGCCTGGTATGTAAAAATCCTGGGTTTGGCTCCCAGGACTAAAATACAAGTATTTACTTAAGGGTAAGACCAGGATCTCTGTACGTAGCTTTATGCCTTAAGTCATACAAAGATATGTCTACTATAACCAGATGACAGATCTTTCTTGAATAATGTAAGGGAATTTTTGCTCTGTAAAGTTGAGATTTAGTCTTTGGAAAACGAAATGGAACCAGCTGAGATGGCTCAGTTGGTAAAGTGCCTTGTCCTGCAAGCCCAGAGACATGAGTTCAGTCTGACGCTCCCTCTTAAAAACGCCAGGTGTGCTACATGTGTCTCTAACCTCGACTCCAGGAGCGGAGGCAGGTATCCCATAGGACTCATTGGCCAGCCAATCTAAGAACTTATGAGTACCAGACCAATGAGCATGCTGTCTCAAAGCAGGTCGGTAACATTTCTGAGGATGACACCCAAGGCTGTCTGCAGGTTTTCACATGCATGAGCACACATATGTATGCACACACATGAGCACACACATATCAGTAAGAATTCGGAAAAATTAAACACATGAAGAGTTATGTAATTTAGAAAGACTAGGCAATCTAGAAAGAATGTCACTACAAAACAAAATAGCCTCATTAAATGTTTTTTTTCCTGAAGTCATACGTCACTAAGAGCAACGTGTTAAGTTTTCTGTTTTGAGTATTCTCATTTTTACAGGAGTTTCACACACCAACACACATTTTTTTTTTACTGCTTCAGGACAGCTTCCTTGTAATTTTCCATGCTCTGTGAAGATCGTTATCATAACCACATTGCATTTATTACAAATAGGTACTCCGTTCGAACATCAGTTTAACTGGATTCCATCTCACTGGCAATGCTAAGCGGCTTTGTATTAGAAGTAAGATGAGTTAATGGGACTCTGTTTGAAGGATGTGCTACCTGGACCTGCTGTTGCCCAGGTGTTTCTTTAAGGGGTCCGCAAATGAAGGGAAGAAGCCTGCTGTGCAGAGGATAGGAAAATTATTATCATTTGCTTTCCTAAATTGAATGAGAATTTTTGCTCAGCAGAAGCCTCTTGACTGCAGAAGTCTGAAATTGCGTCCTGCTGGTAAGAATGCCTGTGTGGGGTGGTGGGAATTTGAACATTCCACTTTCCTTCCAATCGGGTAAATTTTATGAGTTTGCTCCCAGCCTTATGGAAGTGTGCTATCTCTCCTTTACAAAAGAGAAGAGGTTTGTGACCCCTTTACACAACAGTGAAGAATAAATTATGGTTAGGTAAGTGTTCACTTTTTGCTTAGTAAGTAATTTTAATAGATTTTTAAAGGGAGAAATCCTTTCTCTTTGATATAAATTTGAGTTAAAATTCTTTAATGAAGAAGATGGACTTTTTATACTTATTTTACCAACTGAACTTTCTACTTCTTGGACGCTAAGCTCATTTGCTGGGTAAATGTTTTTGGTCATTAACAAAATTCTATTTTTAATGATTATATGCTTCTGCTCTGGATTCCACCCATCAGCGTTCCTTAGCCTCTGCATTGTCTTGGTTAATGCTTTGGGTGCTTGCGGTTCAGTTTTTTTCTGATACTAAGATTTTGAACTCCTGATTGTTTAGGTTTCACAATCTTTGCCTGTCTTTCCACTTTCCCCCTTTAAAAGCAACTTGCTATATGTCGTGCCCTTGCATAAATATATCTACAAGTGTGTTTGCAAAATACTTTGTTTTAAAGAAAAAAGAATAAGTGTATTTCTTTACATTTGCTGATATATAAAATAAATGTAATTTCTTTTCAAGATGTAGAAAAGTCTGTTTGTCTTGTGCAATGTGTGTAGCTTTGAAAGTCATTTATATGCCAGGTATGATGGTGCACATTTTTAATCCCAGCACCCTGGCACTTGAGAGGCAGAGGCAGGTAAATTCATGAGTTCAAGGCTAGCATGGTCTACAGAGTGAGTTTCAGGACAGCCAGGGCTACACAGAGAAACCCTGTCTCAAAAAAATCATTTAGCAATGTGTCATGCTTTTAAGTTCATATATTAACCTCAATCTCCTATAACTTTGGAGTATTTGTTGTTCCCTTGTGAGTAGATGGGGAGAGTAGTGTATATTTTTCACTTTCTCCCATTCTTTCCAGATGATATTCAACAAAAACCCTTCCTTTCTTCTTGTTCTCTTTCTATCTCTCCTTTATTTCTTTGGAGACAGGACATCAGGAAGGGTAGGATGGCCTTGAACCCTCACACATTGCGTCTCCTGTCTCCACCTCCTAAGTGCTGATGTTATATGTATGAATCACCATTTTCAGTATATGTCTTCATATACTCTTCAACAGGTCTGTATTTCTTACGCTCCTTTAATTTGGCTTGTTAGATTTAAATGGCGTCTAGGCACTGAGAAGAGAGATACCAGCCATAGTGTTATGTATTCAAATTACTTTGTATTACATACTATTTTTTTGTTCATCATTTTAGTTCTAGACTTTAATGACATTATACTTTATGTTCAAGTCAGTTCCAATCTTTGCATTTTGGATTTCGTTCTCTAGTTGAATACATCTGGTGCTTACAATTGATCCTTTTCTGTTTTTGTCTACAGTCATTACTTGGTTGCTTGGAGTATTCCTTTTAGTGGTTCTTTCAGAAGGGGCTCCTGATAGGATTGTTGCCAGAGAGCCTGCACACACAGACTATTTACTTCCTGCTTTCAAACCTTAGTAGTGGCTTGACTGACTGGTTGGCCAACCAGGGATTCCTGCAACCATGGGAAATGCAATATTCCCACGGTACCCTCTTCCTTGTTGGATATCTCAGCTGCTACTGTTGTTATTTTAAGTTCTACCAAAATTCATCCTCTTGCAAACTTCTAACAGCTCCTTCAGATAAAGCCCCTCAAACATTTCCCTTCCCTGAGATAAAAGCGATAATTCACAGAAGAAAACTTCTTAAGAGCAGCGTAACTCCAGCCTCATGGGCTTAACATTCTATCCAGTTAATACAGGTCACCCACCATCCCTGCCATCCCTGCACTCTCCCCACAGCATTCTTCTGAATCATGTAGAGTTATCATTTAGGGACGAAGAGCGCTGCTGGGATATCCAATGCAAAGGCATCATTTTAGGCTGAAGAAACTGAATGGGAAGAATCTGGAAGAGGTAAAGAGTTGCTTTTTGTTGTTTTTTATCATTAAGCCACTACTAGGAAACTGTCAAGTTTTGGACTCCAGTGACTTCCACAAATGGATTCTTTCCATTTCCTCTGCCCTCCGGAAATGCAATGATCAGAAGTGTTTCACCCCAGTTAAGAGGACACAGCAGATGCCTGACACATGGGAGGGTTCACACAGTCTGATAGCTATAGCTCCTTTCCACATTCCAGCCATGGAATGACACACAGGTAACCAGATTATGACTTCCAGCGGGTTTGTTGTGAAACACATACACTGCCATTTTATTTTCCTGTTTCTTTTTAAAAAGACGTTTACTTTTTATTTCTAAATATATGTCTGTGCACATAGATGTGGGTGATCGGGGAGGACAGAGGTGTCAGATCTCCTAGACCTGGAGTTACAAGTAGTTATGAACCATCTGATGTAAGTGTTGGGTGGGAGTCAAACTCTGCCATCATTTTGAAATGTCACTAGCTTATGCTGAACATGTAGACCAGATCCTCTATTCAATACACTAATTTGGCCTCAAAAATCCATTAACGAATATTGTCATTAAATTAAGTAGATAATTACTTTGGATACATATGGAATGTACAAAATCCTAGGCCAACTGTAGCTGGTAGTGGTAACAGTGAAGCTAGCCATGTGATACAATGAGAGACTTAAGAACAAAGACATCACACCAGTGCAGCACACACACACACAATTATCCTCCAAGTGGAAGCATCAACACAGTTAGCAAATTCCTGAAAGCATGCTGGAGTCATCCCATTCAGGCAATAGAGAACATTTCGAAGGTATTGGTTGTCATAATTTGAAATTACTAGTGTTTGATAAAGAGGGAAGCAAGTGGAATTTTGTTCTCTTGTAAGATACCACAGATGAAGAATTACACCTAAAGATCACTTCAATTTAAATATTATTCTCATACTCAAGAAAATGTAGTGAAAGATACAAGACCTCACCCGAGACTACTTTTAAAAAAAACCCTCATGGATTTCCTCATATCAACTTTCTTCAATTTAATTTTTAGCTAGTAGGGGTGGTCTGCCTCTGTGCACCACACGCATGCAGTGCACAGAGAGGCGGGAGAGGGCATCGGTGTGTTTGGAACTAGAGTTAAGAGACTGTTGTGAGCCGCCATATGTGCTGGGAATCAAACCCAGGTCCTTACAAAAAGCAGCCAGTGCTCTTCATCACTGAGCAATCTCTTCAGCTCCTCTCTCACGTTTCTAAAATATCCTTTTTTTTCCAAATAACTAAATAATTTTCTATCCTTTTAAAATACTTTAAGGTTTATATCAAGGATATATCTTTTAATATTCCTAGAGATCATTATGCTAAGCAGAATAAACAGATTTTGAAGGACAAATGTTGCATGTTTTCTCATATATTAAATCTAGGCTTTGTGAAGGCCGAAAAATAGAAGGGGGACCATTTAGGAAGAGGAAGGGGACTCCAGAGATGTGATTTAAGACAGAGTGAAACATGTCAGAGGAGGGTTGGATCGAAGTGTGCTACATGCATATACAGAATGTCACCAGTTATTCTGTAAAAATAATGTATACTAATAATAATACCTTGGTTAGAAGGAGGTTTTGTAAGCCTGGAGAAGCAATGAAACATTAGATATAATTCTGGCAGTTGAGGATAGCTATCAATATTATTTGGAGTAAGTAATATTTTTATTCTTTTCAACTATCTCCAGATGCATTTCTATCCAAAAAATACAACAATCGGACCATGTCAAATATGTTTTTATAACTTCCTGTGTTTACTTACATAGATTATGAGTATTTTTATTTTAGCAATTTTTCTATATACATTTTAATGACTTCTCAACATGTTGAGACCGATAAGTGCATTTTAATATCTTTATATGCCTCACGGGTTTCTTTATTATACACTTTTGTAATAACATTAACATCCCCAAAGTTCCTCCCATGTTTAGGTCTCACAAATGGTCCCTCAGTGCTGCCTTCAGATTGATCAAGTTTGAGTAAAGCTAACCTTGACGTTCACTTCTGGATGGTAAAGGTGAAAGATTATTCTGTCTGAGGGAAATTATTGTTTTTTTTTTCCTTAGATCCCACCACATTGGTAAAACTTAGATACTCTTTTCACTTTTCATCCTTCATCTAGAAAGGGGTTTCTAACTCCTATCCTTACACAAACAACATTATTGCTAAATACTTGGTGAGTTTCTCCTTGGTCAATCACATCTGACTAGGTGGCTGTTTACTGTTCTTGCTGTTAGACTTTTATATTCCAAGTTTAGAAGAGAAAAGAATTTGCTGCCCCGGGGGGGGGGGAGGGGTCCGGTGGGAACCCAACTGTAGGAGCTCAGCCTTGTCTCCTTCCTCCAGGGGTGGGGGGTGGGTGGGGACCCAACTCTAGGAACTCAACCATGCCTCCTTCCTCATAGATTTCATGCCATTACCATCCCATAATGTTTCTGTCATTTACTTTTCCTGCCTATTTTGCCAAGCACTGGAACCACCTCACACAAGGACCTGAGACTCTGCGCAAAGTTTTCTTTAGGGACTGTAATTTAAGAACACGGTCTTATAAATATGCCTACCACAGTAAGGTAATTCACCTGAGGATGTGACTCAGTTTGTCCTCTACCTGCTCCTCTGCTAGGAAAAAGGTAAGAGGAAGGGGAATGAAGAGGGAGAAGTGAAGAAAAAATGATAGAAGGATCGGTAGGGTTTTTTGAATCTGAAAAATGACAGAAAATTAGTACTGACACACTATTATGTAATATTTTCAAACCTTGTCCAACTTTAAATTTATATTTTTATAAATGTTAGGGTTTTCATGATGTTTAGCACCCACTTCATACATAATCTTGAGAACAATTCCAATCACAAATGCATGTGAAATTATTATTTTAGTTAATACAATTCTGCAAATAATTAATTTTATCCCTTACAAATCACTGCCTCACCTTCTGCATCCAAATGTCCTCCATTTTCTACATGTGATATGAATGATTAATGAGTGTAGCCAGAGGGATGTATGGTGATATTTTATTTGTACTGAAATGTGATTTTATTTGTATGTTAATAAATAAAGTTGCCTTGGGGTCAGAGCTAATAGCAAGCCATAGCAGAAGCTGGGTGGTGGTGGTGCATGCCTTTAATCCCAGCTCTTGGGAGGCAGAGCTAAGTGGATCTCTGTGTGTTCAAGGATACAGCCAGCATGGAGACACACACCTTTAATCTCAAAACCAACCATAGAAGACCTGGGGGTCTGTACAGACAAGCAGTGACGAGGAAGTCATGTGGTTGGGTTTACAACCAATGAGAAGGCAGAACAGAAAGTCAATAAAAAGGACAAACACACAGGAAATAGGTCTCTTGCAGAGGAAGGACACCAGCAGCAGGAAGGGTAAGGAGATTTTTAGTCTCAGCTCTTAGCTATTGCTCTGACCTCCTGGCTTTTAACTCTGTATTTGGCTCTGCGTTTCTTATTTAACAGGACGGTTACATCTACAGGGATGAACTTCTTCTTGATAGTTTCTTTTCCTTTTCAGGTTTTATGGACCAAAATCTAGCAAATGTGAATGAGCACAGAGACTGATAGAGATGGGGAATGGCAATCACACAGAAATCCAGTCAAAGGCCTTGATTACAAAATTACACACTTCACTATGAATACAGGACCTTTAAACCTTCAGGGACTCATCATAACTTTAAATCTGAGTTTGTCCCTGTGGGCCACTTCTGTAGCTGGAATATAAAAAGCAAGCCTTTTATAAACTTAAAGCTACAAATAATAAAAAAAAGAAAAAAACAAAGTTGGTAAGTGAGGTGTCGGAGCAGAAATCAATAAAGTGGCAGTCACCAAAGACACACATAACCTGTCATCAAATGGTTTATAAGGTCGGCCTGAAAAAGAATGAAAGCAGTAAGCAATATATTGAACAGATCTGTTTCTTTGAAATCAAAGCCTGAGTTTTCAAATGTGAAAAAGATAGAGCCCTGAGTATGCAAGAATGCCTAGTCAACCCTGGAAGGGCTTACCCTATTTTTCCTTCTAGATATTCTGTAACTAGAGCCGGTACCCCTAAGTGTCTGAATAAATTACAGCATCACACCAGACAGAGTAGCAGCTAGGGAGAGTAAGGGGGTGCTCTCCTTGTGAAAGGGAGATGCAAATTAGCTCATCATACTGAAATTAAAAAGGAATATTAATGAGAATTAATAATTCAAATTGGGGAGATGAAAAGGAAATGCTAATCTATCACTTCTGTGCTGAAGTCACTCTTGACTTAGTCTTACAACTAAAGGAAACTACATAAAAGCTGAAGTATAACATTAACTTTATAAATGAAACGTAAATGACTTTCAATTCCAGTTTCAGAGTTTCTTAAAGGCCCCAGAGCATGTGCATCAGGAGCGCCACAAGGGCGAAATGTATCCCAGCCCTTGGAATCTAAGCCTTTGGAATATGTGCAGGGGACAGTACTTTGAAGACCACTCTCTGTGACTCTTGTATACATTGAGTCTTAGGACAGCTGTTTGAGGAGTTTCGTGAGGAGAGAGGTCAGATGATCCTGACTTCCTCTCTGCACCCTTACCTCCTTGCCCTGTCTGGCTTACAGCAATGTAAGACCCACTCCATTTACTTCCTAGTTTTGCTGGGGGATGCACAAAAGTGCTTGTTTGTCTTAAAATTTAATTGCTTTTAGTTTGTCTGCTTTCCAATAACATACAATTAACTTTTGATGTAATTAACAGTTACTCAAGTTTCACTTACCTTCACATCTTCATGCTCATCCAGAAAGTTCTATATGTATGGAGGAGAGACTTCCAAGAATATGGCAAGTGGGTTGTCTCCTTTCCAAGGGTGTCAGCTGGCCTTTGAGACTCCTGAGGTGGGCAGCAGAAACGCCAATCTTAAGCCAGTGGGGCTTGGTTATCTCTAAACAGAGCAGAAAGATGGACACCTGGTCACATGTAATCTCCAATCACCAGGATCTGACATGGACAAGGTTACTCTCGGTAAACTAACAGCGTTTCTAAATTTAAATTTGGCTGAGGCTTGTTGCTCCCCGATTTAGCTCAGTGTTGTCATTTAAAATTTCATGACATTGTGAATCAGCATCACAGGATGACTCCAACTACAGAGCAGTCGGCTGGGGTTCCTATGGTGGTAACTGACGATTTTTTCAAACAATGAATTAAGTAGGATAGTTGCTCACTTTATTTTTGATATGTGGTGCTGAATTCATACCGAATTTCTAAGCCAAGGTAAGGTTGATGAGGTCCCTTGGAAATACATCTTCACACAAAAGTCTATAATACCCTGTAAAACATAAAGATGGGGTATTTTTACTAAGTCCCCATGGAATCTTCTCGCAATTTTGCTGTTTTCTCTCACATGGGCAATGCTTGCAAAGATAATTAGGCATACACAAGGATAAAAATCCTATCTAGTTCATATGTGTGGTAGTTGATGTTTTCCTACTCAGGAAAACCAAAGTTCTAGTGTCTTTGCTGAGTGACTTGAGCAGAGGTTAATAAATATTAACAGAAAAGGGAGAATAAAACACTTTAAAAATTGATAATAAGCCATGCAAGTGTTTTTCTGAAAGGGGAAAGAAAGGAAAAAGTACAGGTAAGTGTAATATCATAAGCAAAGTGACAAGTACACACTATAAAGCAAGCATGGAGGACCTTTGCATGACAAGAGCTCTCATGGAAGAGGCCCCAGTGCCACTCAGCTACCTTCCTATCTTCCTGTGCTCACCAATAGAAATAAGGGAGATCATGTGACCATGTCGTAGACCACTAGCAATGGGAAATACACTGAATAAAAATACTAGGAGAACTTTTATTGATTAATACAAAGATTCATAATGCTTTTCACTTTTACACATTTGCTGAATAGGGCGAGAATACTTGGAGGTAGGTAGCCATCCTGTTACTATAATATAAAACTCAATAAAACTTCAGAGAAGCATAGGTATAGACACCTATGGATGAGTAGCAGAGCCAATCCTACTAACGTTGGAAAGCTGCTGGTTAATACCACCAGGTTTGGGGCTGCAGAGATGACTCAGAGGTGAAGACCATTGGTTGCTCTTCTAGTGGACCCAGGTTGAGTTCCCAGCATCCACATGATGGCACACAACTACTGGTAACTCCAGTTCCAGGGATCTGATGCCCTCTTCAGACCTCCTCAGGCACTGCATGCATGTGGTACACAAACATACACTTCAGCAAAATACTAATAAAACTAATAAAAATAAAAAAAAAATACACTGGAATTTCTACTCCTTGTAAGGAGAAGCCTTTCTGGTGGACAATATCCTCTCCAAACTGCTAAGCGTGTGTTCTACAGTGACTGTAGTGATGTCTCTCTCCACTCTTTAGTGTGTAGTCTTTAATTAGGGGAAGGTGCCATTCTGTACAGTCAAGGATGGTGGTAAGTATTTGCCTTCTTTTCAACTCCTAAGTGGGTTATGCACATGTGGACTGATGGGACACAGGGAATGATAGATTTTATAACAAAAAGGAGTGGAAAGCCAAGATGCAGGTTAGGTTTGGAAGAATAGGGTCCATCATTGAAGAAGTTGAAAGATAGGGGCTCATTGTTGGCTCAGTGCCCAGATTATTACATTATTCAGATCTTTAGTGAAAGGATTTCAACTTTCACCTCAGAGTCTTTTCTTATGATCTTGACAGCCCTGTGGATTCTTTCACTGAAATACTTTTCTATCTGTCCCTTTACTACTGCCTTCCTTTCATCTACATTTCTTCCTCGGGCATGAAAAGAACTCACCATCTCTTTCCTTGATGATATCCAAAGACTCTTCAACACATTTCTCCCTATTATTAATCACTGCAACATGTCCTAGAATTGTCTTAAGATTTAACACTTTAAGACATTGATTTTATGGCACCCTTCTGTTCATAACACAGGAGTTCTCTCCAGGGCATAGAACTAAGTCTGAGTTCTTCTAGATGTCCTAACCCTTCTCAGTATTCTAAGTTGGTTTGGTGGAGGATTGGTCCTTATTCTGGAGGTATAACATAATTAGATCAAGATAATTAGTGTGCCCCAGTCTCCAAAGACAATGAGAGGGATCAGTAGATCTCAGATCTCTAGTCTGGGCTTTTGTTGTCCAGGAAAATGAATCACTTGTGTTTTACTGAACATTTACATGTAAACATGGAACCTGTTTTCTGCTACAACTGAATGCATAGACATGATGCCATCTTGGAATTATGAGAAGGGAACCAGCCAGAAATGGGGTGACTCTAAGGTACCAGCATTGAGAAATGGGAAGGGGCTGGGTGATACACATGTTGCTTCTTTCCTGGATAGATGTTTGCAGAACAGCATGGGCTTTCCAGTTATCTGGGAGCTGAGATCTATTTCTTGGTTGCTTCAGTTCACATTGCTGTTTCTGTTTCTTTTTATTTAAAAAAAAAAAAAAACCTTTCAACCTATGTATCTATTTAGCATTTATGTACCTTATTCTTTATTTCACTTCTTATTCATGTTTACTTTTTCTTATAATCCAGCCCTCTCCCCCCAGAAAACATTTCTAGAGTCTCATATTTTTTGAAAAACTACATTATATTGGCCACTGTGGACACCAACAGAGACTCTCACTGTCTATAATTCCATCTCCTAATAACTCTATATTTTAATTTTAGTTTTCTAAATAACTGCAGACCTTTATTTTTTTATAGGTTTGTTTTTGTTTATTTATGTGGTGTTTCTGTGTGAGTATATGCCACGTGAGTGCTGCAGCCTGAACTGAGGAGCAATTAGATCCCCTAGAGCTAGAGTTACAGGTGGTTGCTACTGCCTGACATGGGTGCTAGGAACTGAACTCAGGGTCTCTAGCAGGAAGTCCTTCCAGATTCCTGCCTTACAGAAAATCTGTCAGATATTCTAGGCCTGTAGGCCGAAGATGGATGTCCCAACATTGCAGAGGAACCTTCAGTGACTGGCCAGGAAGCCAGATGTTTCTGTCATTTCTATAGTATATATATACACTATAGTATATATCTACACTTCCTGATTTCTCAAGTAATATTATCTCCTTCTCAGGTCTCTGATGGAGTTGAAGATGAGATAGTTATAGTTACACTTTTCCTTGTTACTAAATTCAGAAAAGAAACTCACAAAAGAGGTATAAAGTATATAAGGTTGAGAGACAGAAAATCTTAAATTGTTTATGTAAAAAATGTTTTGAGGTCTAAAAAGATAGTTTTGGGTTGGTAATATAAGTTATGATAAAAATGGTTTATGTATAAAACTTTGAATTCATCAAGATGAGATAGATAATAGAGTAATTTCTCTAAATGTGCCAAATACAAATAGACTGGATATTGTAAATGTAATTTTTACTTGGTGATTGTTCTTATTGTATATAGTTTTACTATGTTAGAGTTAAAACTCTTTTATTTAGGAAAAAAAGGAGGAAATGTTGCAAGATATTTGATTACACTGTGTAAAGCTATATCATTGTGATTGGTTTAATAACGAGCTAACTAGCCAATAGCTAGGCAGGAGGTATAGGTGGGACTTCTAGACAAAGATGGCCCGGGGACGAAGAAATGGGGTGTTGACAGCAAATGCAGAGGAAGCAGGATATACAGAAGGAGAGGTAAAAGCCACAAGCCACATGGCAGCATGTTGGTTAATTTATGTTATAAGACCTAGTTAGGAACAAGCTTAAGCTAAGACCAAACTTTCATAATTAATAAGTCTTATTATACCGGATTGGTTTCAAATTCACACTCCTTTTATAGCCTCCCCAGCATGGACTGGAGGCAAACTCCATTGCTTTGGCTCCTGGATAACGTGGGTCTCTATTTTCCCCTTCTCTCTCTATCTATTCTTTCTTCAGCATCACTTCACCAAAACCATGCCAATTGTTCAGTATTTAATATGGCTTTTTGCTTCTTTTCTCTTCCATATTATATTTCCCCTGCATTATTTTCTTC
Organism: Peromyscus leucopus; assembly: GCF_004664715.2. Classification (NCBI taxonomy): domain Eukaryota; kingdom Metazoa; phylum Chordata; class Mammalia; order Rodentia; family Cricetidae; genus Peromyscus; species Peromyscus leucopus. Next base: position 12,477,955 of record NC_051085.1, read on the forward strand.
TCTTAGCATCTAGTGTTATCTTTAATTTTTACAACTGATCATACTAAAACATTGCATAGAAACTTTCAATGAATTACAAATATTTTTGGGATATGAATAAATATTTTATGTACTTTCATATCCTCTAAACCTTGTGTTAATATCCAGCCTCTTTCTGGGTACAGTGGTGTGCACATGTAATCCAGCACTTTGGAGACAATGTCAAGAACATTGTGAGTTTGAGACAAGCCTGGGTTGCATAGTGAGATCTGATCTATCTCAAACATTGAAAAGGAAACAAACCACATCACAGCATTATTTCCAGAAATTAAGGACCCTTTCTGTTTACTTCATTTTAGTTGTACAACATTGAACAAAGTGCTTAATAGATACCTACCACTCCATAAATGTAAGTAACTCATGAACCGTATTATCAAGTTTTGCTTCATGCTTTCATTTCTTCATTACATATAAGCCGGTTGAAGGTAAGTATATATCTGGTATATTTGTTGGTAACTGACAGCAGATGCCATATAAGCAGCAGAGTTAAGAGGTATTTGATTTGTTAATGTTGATAATGCACTGTAGTTCCTTTTTAAAAAGCTGGTTTCTCTTCTCTTATAAATGGCTAGGTTATTACTTCTCTACATTATTAGAAATAAGCAAGGGAAAGCATTATTTTGTCAAAAATCAGGAAAAATAGAGGTATGTCTGATTCTTTGCTGAGAGGGCCAGGCAAATATCATGACAGCCTGCCCTAATAAGTCAGTTAAGAACTAGGTTTTGGTCCATGCTTTTTGGAACTGAGCAAGCAGTTTCTGAGGAAGAGTCACAAACAAAGGACAATCAATTTCCAACACTCCTGACAGCAAGGACAAGGAGGCCTGCTTGCCTGAGCCATAAACAGCTCAAGATGATAACCAAAAATGGACAAAGCCTGGGACTTGTCCAGGCCTGCCTCCAAATGGAAAACTGTACCCTGACCAACCCCTGACTAGTGCTGGCCAATTAGAATGTACTAATATGATTGCTACTTGCTTAATCCAATCATATCTAAAGTGACCTAACTCCCCTAGGACCGCCCCCCCCCCCCTGGCTGTGCTTAAAAGGAGCCCACACATCCCTCTTTGGCTTTTCGCCATCTTGTCTTTTTGTGGAATGGCAGGCTTCAGCATGCTGGAATAAAAACACTCTTGTTGATTGCATACGTGGATGGTGGTCTTTTATGGGACTTCTCTAGGAACCCAACATATGGAAATATCCCAATGCTATGTAAGTTCTACAGATTAGTCATGGAGAATCTCTGTGCATGTGAACAGTCTTCCAACAAACTTTGAGTTAAATGATCAAACTCTCGTGCTTTCAAATATGGCATGATTTGTATTTAAAACCAGAGGCAAAATTCCCTATTTTTGATCATTAAAAACTTAAGCTTTTTGATTCATTTGAAAAATAGTTACCTTGGCTACACATGAATTGCTGGATATTGAATATTCATCTGAAAGGAGCCAAAGAAATTTCAGTGATTTAAAGGTGCGTCTATCCTGTGATTCTATGACATGATACACTGAACTCACTCTCAGTGAAGGAACTATTTCCTAAGCAGTCTAGCATGAGAGCCTGCAGAGGAAGCCGACAGCAGTGACATAGGACACATGGGGGGATCTATGTCAACAGGAGGATGGTATCATACTTGTGTCCTCAGAGCTCTGACTGTATCCACCATGGCTAGGCAATGTTTTCTGAATAAGAGACAGGCAGAGTGGATAAGAAATTCCGAGGTTAAGAAATCA
>NC_051085.1:12480226-12632226 GCF_004664715.2 Peromyscus leucopus
TAATCTCAAGGAGGTAAACCAGGATGGCTAGGATTTCAGAGCCAGCCAAGGGTATATAGTGAGACTTTGTTATACAAAACACCATCAGTTATTCTTTAATTCTCAAAATGTATCTTAGGAATAATATAAATGTAAATATTCTGCCCTTCTTTTTTATCATTTTTCTACAAAAGTGTATCAGAAGCTGAGGAACTTAGGTTTAATCTCTAAATGAAGTACTTCAAATTATTTACATGGACATATGTTTTTTCTGGTTTATTCCTTTTCTTTTCTTTGCTTTAAAAGCATATGTTCTATTTTACCAGTGTTATGCCACATCCTTTTGTTAAGATGCATCACGGCTTGTTTAGCTAGACCTACCATAGGTATTTAGAGTGTGTTCAACAGAGGAACTTTCCTGCTACTGGAAGTTACTTTCCAGAAGCATCGTAGGAAAGACCTTTCATCAACACTACTATAAATTCTTACAATGTATTTTTAAAACAATATCACCTATACATATAGGTATAGAGTTGAATCAGGTATAGAATGTTCACATTAACATTAAATGTCATCATGAAAGAGAAAAATATATGTATATGAGTAAATATTAAAGCCAATTTGTCAGTCTTCAAAATCATAAAATAGAAACCCTAAACTTCAAAACTTCACATAGTATCAAAAATGGATTTTTTTTCAGAAAAAAAGCAATATATAAAGTTAGCATGAACTTCCCTGAAAAATAAATCCCAGAGACTATCAAAAGTGTGAATGTTCCCCGAAGAAAGTCATATCTAGACACATTCTGACAGAATTTTTAAATAACTATGCCCTGCTTAAATCTGGGTAGAACATATATTCATAATAGAAGAAAAGGAAAAGACAATCCCAAGTCTCCATTTTCCAAATATAAGGAACTGCAAGTCATAGAAGTGGAATTTGTGAGGTTTCTGAAAGGCAAATTTTAATGATATCAGAAACTGAGTTGATAAAATATTCAGATAAAGATGCAAAGCTATTCATATAACATATGCAACTGCTGGAGAAATAAATAAACTAGCTACCTACTTTAAGTAAAAATAAATCTAATATAAGGAAATAGGTGTTTCAAATGTACTCTGAGAGATCATCTTGACATGTACACACTTCACACGCTATTCTTTGATACAGCATTTGTGAGTGGAAAATGACTGGCTGGCAAGACAATCACCACATTTCCCAACCTCTGTGCAAATATGAGCAGCCATGCAACCCAGCTTTGTCAGTGAGACATGATCATAAGTGACATATGTCATTTAGGGACTGAGGATTTTAAGGAGCATATGTACTTCCCACAAAATCTGTCTTTGTTTTTTCAACTGAATATAAAAGAGAACGAGGTATATGGGGTAACAAAGCCATAAAGTATAAAGAGTCTCCTAAGCAATAATATGGGCACTGAACTTAAAACTATAAACAGAAGAAATGAAGTGGAACATCAGGCTTGTTGCTTTTGCCTAATTAAAACACAGCACAACAGTGGTAGTTTAATTAATCATGGTCAAACCTCCTTGACTAAAAAAAAAAAAAAAAAAAAAAAACAGACAACAACAACAACAACAAAACCTCTTGTCACAACGAAGATACTCTACCTTACAGAATCCTCACCAGAATCTTTGACCCCGTGGATCAGGAAGTTACATCTGCCTCTAAACTTAGAGAATACTGGTGAGGTGAAACCTTGAAACTGAAGTACCACGCAGCAAAAACATCTTCTGGGAGCATCAGGAGCAACAGCAGTGAAATAGTCCAGCCACCTCCCCACAGCTCGCTGACAACTTAAACTAACTGACACCCAAACTTGACGCTACAAGAGACTCTAAAACAAGGCTCTTTGAAAAGCTTTTTAACCACTCCAGTGCAGTAAGGGATGGTGTGAAGAAGTGAACTCAGGTACTCCTGTGTTCTTGACCAGCACTATTCTAGGAGTGCAGTGTTGTAACATATAAACACACGTGTGTATACAGGACTGGAAAAAGATCCATTGAAATAGGAGGAGTAGCTTACCTCAAACTAGGATTGCATTGTGATTTTAGCTTCATTTCTCTATTTTCCAGATTTTCTACAATAGATATGCAATACTTTTATAAACAAACAAACACAATGGTTTTTCATGTATAATAATATAACTTGACAATTTTATTTTAGAAATTTAGTTTTCCCTTCTTCCTATAATCACACCACAGAAAGGCTCAGAAAGATGTGAAATGAAAAAAAATTATTAAATTAGTAATGGGTCATGCTATCTGTTTGTTGTTTCCATCATGAACTGTCTATGAATCACTTGGCCCCATAAGTAAACTGGAAATTACCCTACACACAAGACTTATTGTGCCGTATACAACTAAGGATATACCTAAGTAGATTATTGATTAATATAAGTAGTTGTTTCCATTAGTAGCAATAAAATTCTCAAAGACCTTGTTAATAAAGGAAATAAAATATTAAGATGACAAGAACATAGGATGCTGTTCTAATAACAGATATAGAAGTAAAAGAATTCAGATAATTTTTTAAAATATGTGTATTTACAGATTCATGACTATGTGTAAACTCATGAGTGTGAAAGTGCATGTGTGTGTGTGTGTGTGTGTGCGCGCGCGCGCGCGTGCGCATATATTTGTTGGGTGTGTATGTATGTGCTTAAAACATCCAACTTAGAAAAGAAACGGGTTTTAACAGAGATTTCCAATGTGAAAGCTGACTTACAATTTTCTTCTCAGTTGGGCAGGCAGGAAAAGTATAAAAAAAGAAATGGTCAGTTGATGATTAAGTGTTACCAGTTCTAGAGTTTCAAGTATGCAAAGCGAATTGTGGTTTTGCTAGCAACATTCAGAATTCATTTTTCTGCCATCATTTATCTCTATCGCATATCAAATGTTCTATCTTTCCAGCCAGCCAGCCAGCCTGATAAAATGTAAGTGAAGAACCACCAGTGGTGTTATAAATGAAGTACTTAGGAGCTTGCAGTAATAGGAGATATTAATAATAACCCTAATGAAAATTTGTAGCAACTCAATTTATCATTTGAAAAAGTAGCAACAAATGTTATTTTGTGCTGTTGTCAAGAGCTCAGAGAGAATATCCATTAATTAAAAATGGATAAGTACAGTGCTGTAGTGTTTATAAGCGTCACTAAAATAAGTATATAGCAAGTTGCCTATTAATGTTCCCAATCATTAATACTTCCTTAGAAGTTTTTTCTAGAGAACTAGAAATATTAAATAAATCCCTTCCATTCCTGCAGTAGATATAACCATTACCATGGCAGCTAGTTCCAAGTTTTCTGTGTTTCATGATGTCGTCCCTCATTGTCAAGCCGTAGTATACACCTGACACTCCATCATACTTCAACATCTCAGAAAAGGCACTAATGTGGCTTCTGCAGTTTTGTCACACAAGGCCATTTCCCTGGAGTGCTCATGCTGGAACACAGTGTTGTTCTCTGCATTCAGAAGGCTGAGTTCCCATGTGTCTGCTTGTGGTGTTCTGGGCAACAGTCACACATGACTTTCCGGTCAACTCATCTCAGGGACCAACATGTAATAGGGATAACAGCCAGATGTTGCCGTGAAGTCGGTTCCTACTCTTGAGTCTTCAGCAGAGGCTGAGTGTGCTCTGGATGCTGTTTCCCTTTGTAAATGGTAGTTTCCAGTTTTCTCATGCATTATTTGATGTGACCTATTCTTTTATTGTTACAATGAAAGCAAACGAGGAATAAGTTCTGAGACTACACTTAGAAGAGAGTAAAAGGGAAATGTCACTGTCTAAAAGATGAGTTACAGACAATGTTCATGGAGTTGATGATCAATGCCAGTCATTACTCCTTGCACAGAGGGTTGTGTGCTTGGGGGAGAAGTGTCCCTTCTTGAATTCAATATTAACTTGATCATTTACTTTCCCTGGGAGTCGTTGGTTCACATACTAGCCATTTGCCAAACATTTCTCCCTTAGTGTTTCACCAATAGAGTGAAGTCTGCAAATAATCTATTAAAAATCTTAAAACTCTCCACCTCCCTAGGAGAAAAAAACCCACTCTATTCATTCTAGTTAATCATAAGCTGCTACTATCTCCCCAGTTTCTCAGGAACTACATTCCAGCCTTAATCATTTACCTCTACCTAATGTCAAATTTGGCTTGCTTAATGCCTTTGGATATTTCTTTTCTCTCAGTCTCTGTCTGCTGTTTCTATGTTGAAGTCACTTTTTTGTTCAAACTCTTACAATTGGCTTATTTGGTTTTCCTGTCTTTAATATTACCCTTTGCATCTATCTGTTCTCCCCAGTGGTGATTAGGATTATCTTCATGAAGGTAAATACAGTCCTTGCCTACTTAAGAAATAGAAACCTTTTCAATAATCTTAACATGATGCCCTAAATTCCTAAGAGGTGACTGCTTTGCTCAGTTTATTTCCCATATTGCATTTCAAACTTTTCTAATACTGACTATCTTGTTGATTTGGAACAGAGATTTTCTCTCACCTTGATCTGCAACTTTGTAAAACCTAGCTCTCTGTCTCCATTGTTCCCCTTATATTTTTCTCAACTGTTCGTTTTTTTTCTCCCAATGTAGAAGTCACTCAAGTGGAGTTTTCTCCAACTCCCTTAAGAAAACCCATGCTTACATTCTTACCCATATTTGAAATATGTCTTTGTACACCACAATGTCTAATACAATATATATATCCTATAAGCATAACTCATTTTACTCTTCAAGTAGTCAGGTGAAAAAACACATGAATCAACAGTGAAATGAAGCTGATTAGAAAGCCTTCCTATGGGTAGATATTTTACCTTTAATGCTATTCTGGATATATTTTAAATGATCATCTTAAGGAAGGGATGCATTTTACACAGGTAGAATGATGAGATGAAAGCTGAGAAGAAAAGAGTAAGGAAGCTTATGGTAAGTGTCCATCCATATGGGCTGGGATTGGGGGAGCTGGTCAGGTATTAGAGTACTGAGAAAAAGAGGGGGTGGACACCAAGTTTTAAAGGCATTTGTGTAGGAGAGATTGAAGCCAGCACAGAACAAGCTGTCTTATATTGGCATGCAGAAAATGTTGGGCAGTGTGTCGAGGCATGAAATGAGTAGTAGTTGCTGCTAAAATTATCCAAGTTCACCTGTGTTTCAGGTTTGGAAAACTACTCCCTTCATTTTTAAATACCAATATAAAATATTAGATTAAGTATGAATTTTGTTATTCAAAACAACAAATCCAATATTGGATCTGCTTTATTAGAAAATATTATCTAACCATGTATTTAGACAGGAATATGGATGTGTTCTACAAAACTCCTTTTAACAGAATAGTATTTTAATTCATTAAAATAAAACATTCTTCTCAAATGTAGTGCAAGAAAGCACAATTTCAAATAAGGAAGGCCCATGAAATTATTTGCAAACATAATTACTAAACAACAAAAATAAATAGAACTCCAAGAACCCTTCACTCTCACCTTTCATTTTGGGAATGAATCTGTTCAGCTCTGAATGTTGGGTGTTTTAATTTCCTTTTTAATAATGTGATATGTTTTTGAAATTAGGTGACAGAGAAATTGTTCAAGTGACATGAACAAGAATGGCAATTTCTAGGTCTCACAGAGCTATGAGGAATAAAAAATGAGAGCAGAAATGATTCTGCACATTTAAGGAACAGAGTGAGATGAGCGAGAAAATGAATTCAGTGAGTACAAGAGGTTTTCAGGCAAGTTTGTGATGTAGACATTTGAAAATTTTATGAATATGCAAACTGGTGGCAGATTGTCATGTTTCAATGACATATAAAATAATATATGAAAATATAAAATAGTATGATAGCTATAGTCTGACCTAAAGGAAGTCCAGAGAAAGAGAAAGCCTGTGGAAAAGTATGACAGTGCTAGACTAAGAAATAATTCTCCCATAGAGAAGTCTGTTTCAGCCATCATCAGAAAAGCTTCCTCCTGCAGTAGATGGAGACAAATACAGAGAAGCTTAATTGAACAGTGTTCAGAATCAGAGAACTTGGAATACTCGGCCCTAAATAGTATGCCTTCATCAAACCCCTCGGGGCTCATGGAATTCTGCAGAAGAGGAAGCAAAAATGTTTTAAGAGCCAGCGGAGACAGAGGGCACCAAGAAAGCATAACAGGACTGGTAAACATACGAACTCACAGAGACTGTGGCAGCATCACAGGGCCCGCACAGGTTCACGCCAGATGGTCTCTCCGCACTGAGACTGGTAAGTAGACATGAACTCCCATCCCTACCATCTCCAACTGAAAACCTCTCACTAAGGAAAAATTGGTTTCCTCTGATGGCATCTCACTGAATATCCAAACCACGCTTAAAGGTAGGTCCCATGCATACCCACAGTAGATGGCCATCAGAAAACCACCTCACTGGTATTTTTGTAGACCTTTTATCTCATATTGCTTTGTTTGGGACTTTTTTTTTTTTAAATCTTACTGGTCTTTTGTTTTTATATTATGGTTTCCAATTTTGTGTTTTTATGAGTTTTGTGTGTGTGTGTGTGTGTGTGCTTCGCTGTGTATGTGTTTCTTGTTCTTTTTCTTATTTTTTGTTGTTGTTGTTCATTTTTATTTATTCTGGCTTCTTTGGGCTTCCTTGACTGTTGACTTTTAAAAGAGAAAGAAGCTATGGAGTGAGAAGGGTGGGGAGGTAGGAGGATCTGGGAAGAGAAGAGGGAGATAAAACCTTGATCAGCATACATCTTGTAAAAAATTATGATCAATAAAAAGGGAAAAAAATTAAAAAAGAAAGATTTATAACCCCCCAATTTTTCACCTGCAAATCTGTATTTGTCAGGACTGGAGTAAATTATATAGTGTGATTAGTCTGAGCTTGAAGGAGCATTGTTTTTATTTTAATTCCTGCTGAGTCTCACTGCCATGTGAAAATATTACCAGCATAATAGTCCAGGTTCAGATGTCCTTTCTCATGAATTGTCCATTTAAATTCTCCAAAATCCCCTCCATTGCTTCGCTGTATCATATAAAGCAACTCTAAGTAGCAACTTTGTGCTCAACTAAATTAAAATTATCATTGTGATGATCAAAAAAGATTAAAACTTTCAATAAGTAGTTTTTTTTGTATTAACCAAAATTGGAATTAATAGATATTTAGTTCTTCTTAGCATCATGAACTAATATTATTTTGAATTACTTCATAGTCAATACATTTCTGGGAGCCCTGTCAGCCCAGATGGGAAGTTTTCATTTTAGTCTATATGCATATTTATGTACTGACTTACCTGTAGTGTAGGCAATTTTAGGCAGATAGTTAATAATGGGATTCTTTTCATCTTTTTCAGACATGCTTGCTGTTATTTTACCCTCCTGTCCCTTCTTCTGTGTTTGTCTCCTTCCCTTCCCTAACTAGCACTTCCCGTTTCCCCCTTCAGATCACTTGTACCACCCCCCACCCCCCACCTGTACCTTATTGCTTCCCAAACTCCCTCCCCGGGCAGTAGTCCGTTTTTCCTTCACTGGCTTTTGCAGTTATTCCAGGCTATGCTCTCACACGAGAAGACACAGAGCTCAAAACCTCTGATGAGAGAGAACAAGTGACATTTGTCTTTGTGGTCCTGGGTGACCTCACTCAGTGTGGTCCCTTCTAATTCTATCTATTCACCTGCAAAGTCCATGATTTCACTTTTCTCTACAGCTGGCATATACAATATTGTGTACAGCACATTTTCATTATCTATTCAGTGGTTGAAGGACATTTAAGTTGTCCCATTTCCTAGATATTGTGAAATGGCTGAGCAGGTATCTGTGGAGTAGAATATAAAGTCGTTTGGGCATATGTGAAGAAATGGTGTAGCTGAGTCTTATGGTAGAATTATTTTATATATCTGAGGACTCTCCACACTGGTTTCCAGAGTGGCTAGATTAATCTGCAATTTAGGATGTTTTTGTTCTATTATGATACTATAGAATAGCCAGCAGTTAATATGCTAAAAGGTAAAAATTAATCTGGGTTATAATATTCATAATCCTTTTTAAGAAATGTGGAAATGCATAATGGAAAGAGACAGGTATACAAGTGATGAATGGATATTGGTTCATTACATGACAAAATAATAATTTAGTTCTAAAATAAAAAATATGCCATGATGTAAAAGAAATAATAAAATAGGAATTTAAAACTCTGCTCCCTGAGTGCAGAAGGTCTATGAAGTAAACCTCATTTGCCAGGGTTTAGAAATAGTGAATTTGAAAGGAAGTTCTAATAAAATTACTGGCTCACGCACAGGCTCATGCTTAGCCGACTTTCTTTTTTATTGTTTATTTTTGTTATTTTAGTTTGTTATTTTTTTAAGACAGGGACCCACTATGTAGCCTTGAGATTACAATGAAGACCAGGCTGGCCTCAAACTTATAGAGATCTGCCTGCCTCTGCTTCCTGAGTGCTGGCATTTTGGGTGTGTACCACCATGCCTCACTTGAATTTTTAATAAATCTCATGAGCTTATTGGTGAAGAAAAGCATATATACATCTTGTTGCATTCTGTTATAAAGATAATAAAAAAAAGTCTAAAAGTATTCTTTGTTATGAGGGTCACCAGGTGATGTTCTGATCAAATAGCAAGGCCTTTTACCATCCAGCAACTAGCTTCTGGCATGCATTTAAATAATTTTAGTTCATATATACTGTTTACTGAAAAATGTTTTATTTCTTACTAATGGTCTCTATTGATTGCTATTTTCAAATATTCCCCATAGCATCATTATAAAGTAGTTACATAAGTTTGCAACGTATATCTTCTCATGACTCTTCAGGATTTTGCCTATTATAAAAAATCAGGCTTAATGTGCTAACTAATAAATATGAATGTATTTATGTTGTGTTTGATTTTTCCTATTATTATGATCTTCTGTTAAAGTTCTCTCCCACTCTCCTCTCCTCCTCCCTCCCTCCTTCCCTTCTTCCATGTGTATATGTACAGTATTAATAATCGACTCCACAGCTTCCTACATCTCCCACATGCTATTCAATCACTGAGCCATATCTCCAGCATGTTGCATCATTTTTAATGAAGTATATTTAAAAAGTAGATATGTTTCACCTTCTCCAGATATCTGATTAGTTCAATATGGTTAGTTAGGATTACTTTACTCTTTACGGACAGTTTTGAGGGGGAAAATGACAGCCCTTTTAGGATATTATGTAAGTGTGCATATGTGTGTGTGTGTATGTATGTGTTTATGTGTACATATATATCCTACATATATATATATATATATATATATATATATATATATATATACACACACAAGAGATTTACCTAAATTTGTTATAGATTTACAGTTTTGATAATTAAAAATGTGTTCATGATCAAGGGCTACCAAAGTTATAGTCAACAAATTTATTGTAATATATCTTCCCTCAGATTTAAATACTCATTTAGCTATTATTAACCTATAAATATTGATTATATTCAAATGCCCTTAATAGTATGAACTAAAACATCTGGAACCTATTAATGTGTTCATTCTCTCAAGATATTTATTGAAACTCTGTAAATTATTTATATTTTATGACTCATGAGACCAGACTATTCTCTTCCATTCTAATATTTTTGCCTATTATAAGGCAAAAAATTGCAGGCATTTTTTTTTTTACCTATACAAAGCTTTTTAATTTTTGCTACATGTTTCTAAAGGTTATGGTATGGAAAATTAATGGAATGCTTAGAAGAAGCATTAAATGACTGTAGGTGAGGATGATGGCATCCATTTGCTTGGCTAGAGCTCTTACAAGAGCAAATCTCCTGGCTCAAGCTTCTTAAATCGTTACCTGGGCTGACTTACCAAACTTAATTGGAACTTCCAGGGTAATCTTGGTCTAAAAGTAGTTGACTCCATGGGGATGGATTGTTGAGATCAAGTTCAACCAAAGGAAAATCAATGAAATAGCACTCTGTCATAGTCCCTTTAGGCCACTATAGAAAATACCACTGAATGTGGAAACGACTTTGTAACTAAATTGCCTTATATTTTACAATTGTGTAAAAAACTAAATAGTCTAAAGTAGAGAGCTGTCAAGAAAGACTCTGGACATCAACCTCTGGCATCATCACACATATTCATGTACATTTACAACTACATAATTTACACCATACATATGCAAAATGTGTAATCTCTTTATCACAATGATAAAATGAATGTCAAATTTTTAACTATGGCAGAGCCAAAATTCATGTTTAACTGGATCAGATAAGTACACTATCAACAAGGAAGGATTATGCTTTACATGTGGAAATGATGCCAACAAATTCCCTCCCAGAAAAGCTGCCTGATTCCTGCCCCCACAGCATATAAAGTCTCACTTTCCCAGTGGTAAAGAAGGTGACTTCTGTTAGGCCAGAGGCAGCCATAAAAGCAACCTCTGAGAAAGTTAAGTCCCATATAGTAACAGTCTCTGCAGGGAAAAAAAACAGGCAGCAGAGCATGGGATGGATGTGAGTTCTCAGTAGACTTGATCAGAACAATAGAATTCCTATAACATAAACAGAACAGTGGACAATGAGGGATGGAAGGAGATGATAAGATGGGTTAGTAGGAGCAAAGTCAGTACTTGTCACTCTTTCCATCGATAATAAACACTTCTCATGCCACATGACCTTGAAAAAAATAAAATAACAGAAACTTGTGACTGGTTGCAATCCTTTTTCCCCAAATAATAAAAACTTGAACATCATATATTAATCTAGAATCATTAACAAAACTATTTCCCTCTAATGTTTTCTATAAATATTAAGGCTACATTGTATCCTTTATGACTATAATAGTTGTATCTCAAGGTTGTTATTTTCCACTTTGAATGAATTAATATGAACTCAAACATCCATTAAATGTTATTGTCAGGGTTCAGTGTTGGGGTTCAGCCCTGACCTATTGAAGGGTCCCTTGAAGGGGAGAATGAGGAATCGAGAAATGTTAGATAGTAAATATAGAAGTAGATGAAGAAAAATGATAGAGATGCAGGATAGCTTCAGGAGGGCCCTGGGTCAATATCCAGCAGCCTCGAATTTATTTCTAATGGGCTAAAGCTAGCAAGGAGAGAGGTAAAGGACCTCCCCCTTTCAAGATCAAAGCATAACATACAACCAAGTATAGACCCTTAAAAACACCTGGTAATTATGCTCCATGGCAAAGCACCTTGTGATTAGGCCTTGAAGTATAAGAAACCTGGTAACCATGCCTCTACACCATATTATGCAGCCTTGGGGAGAAACATGAACTCTGACGTTGAGTCAAACCACAAGTTGAAATCTCTGTGGGCTCCCACGCTTTATGGAATGTTTTCTTTTGAAATAGTTGCTGCTTTTACTTTTTTGTTTGTTTGCTGAGTCAATCTGTATGAGTCAGCTTTCTCCTGTGAGGACAGAGTACTTCGTAAAACAGCTTAAGGAAGAAATAGGTATTTGACTCACAAATTTCAGTGATTTCAGTCCATTCTCAGCTGGATCCTTTGCCTTTAGGCCTCTGACAAGACAGAAACGTCATGAGGAAGAGTATGGCAAAGAAAAGTAGATCAACTCATGGGAACTATGAAAGTAAAAAGGGGGGAAACTGGAGAGCAGGAACAATGGGGGAATCAAGAATGAGATGTCTTCCCATAAGTCTCATCATCTGAATTTTCATAAACCTCTTAATAGGTCATTCAGCTACAAATTCATCAATGGATTATTCAGTTGGTAATTCATGCACTCACACTTCTGGATATTGCTGCATTGGGGATCAAGCCTTCAACACATTGGTATTTGATAGACATTCCTGGTCCAAACTGTAACATCCTGCCCTGGCACAAAAATGTTCCTGTTCATCTAACAGTACAAAATTCATTTAGTCCTCCAAAATTTCCTCAAATCTTTGCAGTTCTGACATTGTTCACAAACTTAGTGTTCTTTTGAAACTCAAGAAAAATGATGAGCTGTGGGCTTCTATAAAATAAAATGAAAAGTTGTATACTCCCAATATACAGTGGCTGGAAGGCAAGCATCCCCATTGTGAAAGAGAAGAAAGTAAAGTACATGGAGATTTGGATCAAAGCACAAGTAAAGACAGATGAACAACCACCCTCCCATGTCAGCATCTGGAGCAGGTGATATCAGAACATGAGCTCTGACCTCACCCTATGGCTTTGCTAGGTGCAGTCTGCAGAGGTATTTGGGGGCTGTCACTACTCACTGCCTGTGACTTTTCTGGAAAGAGATTTCCTGTTGTTGGTCTGCTAACTTCCTAAGATTTCCACTGGATCTTCAGCTTCACCTGCACAGTTTTACCCTGTGCCATCTTAGGGCTGCCTGCAAGGAATACAACACTTGCACACAGTGTCCAGCTTCCTTTTGAAAGCATGGCAAAAATCTCCATGACCTCAATGCAAAGTATCTGACTGCTTGTTAGCGGTAATAAAGTCTTCAGCATCCACAGCCTCCGAGGCCAATGGCTTAAATGTGCTTCTCTTCTAGTTAAATTATGAGTCCTAAACATTCATGCCCAAGCTTCAGGGCCTTATTTTGACTGAAAATTTAGTTAAACACAACAGCAATCCATGGCACACTGTAAGTGTAGTCTTCTCTTGAACTTTCCTTTCAGATTAATTAGTATATCATTTCTAAACTCAGTGTTCCACAATAAAATATCAGGAGACATACAAAGTTTTCCAAGATTTTTGCCACAGTATAACATGAGTGGCATTCCCTTCTAGTTCTAAACAGTCTTCACTGACATCTGAAACCATGAGAAACTAGCTTTAATTCTGTGTATTCTGAGGAATATTTGGTCTTCTCCATTCTTACCATAGCTTTTAGTTAAACTGTACTTACAGAATTCTAAGTTTTTGTGGTTTGTACCTCTAAACTTTTCAAAATTCCTTTTACCTTTAATACTGTTCTAAAACCTTATGAACATTATTAGGTATAACAGCAGCAACTATGTCAATTTTCTATATTAGCTTCCCATGGCCAGGACTGACAAAATAGCTTAGAAAAACAAGAGGAAAGACATACTTGGGTTCATGGTTTCAGACTGTGGTAATAAGGCTCCATTGCTTTATGATCACTCAATGTTCTAGTCTCTCTTGTTTTTTCTATTTCTGTGATAAAAGAATGACCAAAAGGTACTGGGGGTGAAAGGGTTTATTTAGCTTAGGGGGTATAGTCCACCACTGAAGAAGAAGACAGGAACTCAAGACAGAAACTGAGGCAAAGACCATAGAGGAATGCTACTTATTGGCTTGCTTCCTCTGGCTTACTCAGCTACTATTTTTGTGGCTTACCGAGCTACTCTTTTTGTACAGTAGGGGCCCATCTGCCTAAGGGGCACTGCCTACTGTAGGTTAAACCTTTTTACCTCAATTAGAGTCAGATAGATGCAGGGCAGATTTTTCCAACAGGTCAATCTTCTGGAGGCACTTCCTCAATTGATTGTACATCTTCCCAAATGTCGAGTAACAACCAAGATCAGCCATCAGAAATCTACCCTTGTCCACTTTACACACAAATCACTGTTGAATCATAAAGTTTCCTTTTCCCCAAGTTTACATGTTAATATCACAATGTAAAACAGTTCAACTTTTAAAAGTTCCACAGTCTTTTAAAAGTTCAACACATTAAAAGCCCAAAGCCTCTTTAAAAATATGAACAGTGGGCTTCTGTAAAACCAAAATAAATTACATAATTTTTATATACCAAGATGGCAGAACAAGGGCACAGTTATAAACAGATCAAAATAAAACCAAATTCCAGCCTTATAACAAGCTTAATATGTTGAAACATCAGGAACTCACTCGTGATCTCCTGGGCTCCAAAAGGCTTCTGTAGTCCTAATTATCTGCCACCCATAGCTTATACAGCTTGTCCCATAGGACCAACTGGCTCCCCTCCACATCTATCACTGGCCTTTGTGGTCATATCACAGTCCTAGCATCTCCCATATTCTTGTCTCCACAGCCACTGCTGTTGCACCTTCACTGATAGCCTCTCTTCATACAGACTCTGATCCCCGCAAACAATGCCAATCCTGACCTGCTTTCCATGACTCCTTCATGCCTTTAAAACCAGTACTATGTGGAACATTCTTATACATCACTTACTAAATCCTGCTGTCAGTTTGGTATGCAGCCTTGACCTCCATCATTGGGAAATAGGAAATACTTCCCAGAAGATTTCACCTCAGTGTAGCCGGTCATTTATAAATCATAGCTGGTTCCTTTAGACCCAGCAAATCAGCCTAATTGTCCCAGTAAAGCAAAGGCTTCACTCCAATGACTCTTCTCTTGTTATGATTCTTCAGCCCCAGCTGATGAGAAATGACATATTTTAATTCAAAATATCACACTAATGGCCCCAGTAGAGTCTTTGAGGGACTTTCAAGCTTGCTTCTGAAACATAATAAGCCAGATATCCACCATCTATCTCAGCCTTATCTTCCAAGATCGTACAATAGCTCATTAAGCTCAGAGTACTCAGTGGCTTTTCCAAGTTCCCAATGTTTCCATAGTCCTTCCAAAAACAACATGGTCAGGGGCTTCACAGCAGTAGTCTCACTTCTGGTCCCATACTTTTTATTAGCCAGGACTCTCTAGAGGAACAAAACCAATAGGATAAATACAATTAAATCAGCTTACTTCAAAATAGTAACAACAGTTTAATCACACCTGAGAAGCTGAGAACCCAGTAGTTGTTTGAACCTTGAGCATGGCTTACGCAGTTAGAGCAGCCCCACAGTGGCTGTGTCACTTGAGAGGCAAAAATCTAGTAGTTTTCATTCTATGAGGCTGCCTGCCTCTGCAGTCCTTATACAGCACCAAAAAAAAAAAAAATCTGGAAATTTTCTGTAGAGCCACAAATCATTGGTCAACCTTGGAAACTTGGAAGCATGAGTTCTGTTATCAGTGAAGAATCATCATCAGCAACAAAATACAATAATTAAGCAGCAAAAGGCAAGCAATCTCCCTTCTGCCATGATGCTTTTGATCAGAGATACTACAGAAAGTGATGGCCATATTCAGGGTAGGACTTTCCCCATCAGTTAAGATAATTCCACAGTTGAGGCTCTCTACTTAGGTAATTATAAGTTGGAGTAAGCTGGCATTAACACCAACCATCACAGTGGCAAGATGGAATATCATATCATAGTGGAAAGGTAATGTTGAGCAAGGCTTTGTATCTGGTAGAAAGGAGATGGGGAGAGAAGGCCAAGAAGAAACATACAAAGAATAGAAAGAAGGGGGATACACCTCAAACCTCTTTACTGCTACTTCCAAGGAGGCTTCCCTTCATCTCTACCACCTCCCAATAGTACTTTTTACTATGAATCCATCAACAAATTGGTCCATTGATGAGGTTATAGTTCTAATGACCCAACTGCCTCATACCCCTAAACACTGATGCCATAGGAACCAAACTAGAATTCGTGAGCCTTGTAGCAGAGGAGGGGGAGGTATTGAAAGTTCAAACTGTAAGGCAGACTTTCTGTTCTGCACTTAGTTGTTTTTTTTTCCTTCTTATTTTTCTAAGTGCTTACTACTATGCTTTTTTTTGAAAGTCCCTATGTTGGTAAGAAGCCAGACAAACAAATAGAACTATGACCGAGATTTATCCAAGAAAATCAGAAAATATTATAACAAATGGCAAACTAACCAAAACAAATTAAACGCATGATGGAACTGGCTGCCAAACTAAGGCAAAGGGGTCCTGGGAGGGGATTAATCACTGAAGCTGGATGGCTGGCAAGCTCTGTGAGAAAGAGCAATTTTGCAGCTACACAAATGTGAAGTGGATAGCGCGGAGGCCTCCAAATGGAAGAGGGTGTGCACACAGTACTACAGCGCTCTCTCTTCTCTTGAAGCTGCGGAGATGTCACTCATGGCTCCCACTCAAATATTTCTCATATTCTCTAAGTGCTTCACATTTCCCACTATGAGAAAAAATTTAGATGTCAAAAGTAAAAGTGGATTTGCCGTCCAGAACAAAGTTGCTGAGGAAAGGACGGATCAGACGCCATAAACAAGCTGCTCAGTCTTCTCTCAGACATCAGGCCTCAACTTCAGTTTCCTGAGACTTGAGCAAGCAGTTTATGAAAGAGCCACAAACAAAGGAAAATCAGTCTCCAACACCCCTGACAGCAAGGACAAGGATTGGTATGTGCAATATCAGCCAGGCCAGGCCTCAGCCACACTTAGCAGATTACCAGATAGGAACAGAGCCTGGGACTTGTCCAGGCCTGCCCCCAAATGGAAAACTGTAGCCCTGACCAGCCCCTGATTAGCCCTGGCCAATTAGAATGTAGTAATATGATTGCCACTTGCTTAAGCCAATCATATCCAAAATAACCCAACTGCCTTAGGACCTCCCCTTGGCTATGCCTAAAAGGAGCCTGCCGGTTCCTCTCATGGTCATCACCATTTTGCCTTTGTGTAGAATGGTTGGCCCCAGTATACTGGAATCATTCTCAAGATAATTAACGCTCTTGCCAATTACATATGTGGATGGTGGTCTTTTGTGGGACTTCTCCAGGACCCTAACAGCTAAATCTTCAAGGCATTTGAAAAAGGTCTTCACCAGTTTTTTAAAGTTGAAGTTTTGACTGTCTAAAAGATAACAGAGAACACAGCCGGACTGACCACACCTTTTCCAGACCCTGTAAAGTATCCTTCACTTGTGAGTTATCCCACAAAATAAACCTCCCTTTTAACTACGTGGAGTGGCCTTAATAATTTCACCAATAATTTTTTTTATATAAAAGTACTTTCTCCAAACATAAGCCAACTACTACAATGAGATAAAAAATAATTTTCCCTTGCTAAACCCCAAAATATTCCATGCATGTTCCCTTAAGACCCCTACATGATATTTGTTCTTCTGCTGACACTTCGCAGGATTTTGCCTTTAGATTTTTCTGCTTCGGGGGCTTAGTAGGGGAAGTTGAGTTGATGTTGTTTTCCTATATGCTTAATTTTTAATGACAAGTCTCTAAATTACCAGATTGTGTCAATTACCCCTCTAAGAAATCTAATTTTGTTAATGAAATTACTTGCTTGGAAGAGAAACATAAGCATTAATTTCAGTTTAGCAGTTTCTCTTTGAGTTGCAGCAGGTGCTATCTGACTGAATTGCCAGCATTTGATGAAGGAGCTTATTGGTCCTCGCACACAGATGAAATCATCACTGTCCTAAGTACTCTGCAGGCAGGCAGCACCATACCATGGAACATGGGGTCTGCAAAGTAAGCTTTGCACACTCCAGTAAAATGAGTCTTCTCTTTATTTTTCAATTATCTCCAGGTTACCATTGATAAGAACTAAAGGAAATGAAAAGTAAAAGAAAGTCAGGCCCAAGGCATATTCATAAGAGTTCAGGTACAAAGCTCATTTTCTAGCAACACATCTTTAAGTCCATCTACAATACAACTTTTATTTGAATTGTCAAGATGACTGCTTAATTAATTTTATTTCACTTAGTTGCCAGAAAATACTTGCATTCTATGTTGTAGAGAATTTAAACAGAGCATGGCACTGCTCCTCCATTTTTATTCCCAATGAGTCTGGATGCTATTTCGATGACACACAAAAATGCAAAGCATCCACAATTCTTCTGAAATGGAAACCTCTATAGTTTTATTACCACAGGGTAATGCATTGAATTTTTTAAATCACTAGTTTCAACTATCGACTTCTTTCCCATTGGCTAGCAAGCAAAAGGCACATATGGAGCCCTTACTGTGCACCAGGAATTGCTTCAGGTCCCGGGGAGCTATCAATGAGTGGAAACTAAGTCCTGCTTCACCTGGAGCTGACATTTTGCAGTAAAGTCTGCCAGATGCAAGCTCTATCCCCCTGGTGCTCTGGCACATGCCCTAAGTAGAGTCAGGAAAGGCATCCTTGAGAAGACCTTCTGCCTCTGAGAATGAAACAAAGTATTAGAAAAGAAAGCACTAGAGGTTGCAGGAAAATATCAACCCAGGCAGAAAAGACTTGAGGGAGGAGATACTGTATTAGGTAAAATGAATGTGAGTCTAAGAGAAAGCCCTCCAGGCAGAAGAGGGGTGAGGGCAAAGGCAGAAAGGAGTGACCAAACCACTTTGCTAGTGTCTAGAAAGTGCTACCTGCCTATCAAGTGAAAGGTAGCAGGCAGTACTAAGAACCAAGCTGAAAATATGAACAATGCCTCCTTTTAGGAGGCTGACCTTGATCAAAGTCAAGGATTTGAAGATCTCCTTTCTTAAGACTGCCCACTCCTAATATGATGATTGATAAAATAACAAAAACAAAGGAAAGGAATGGAAATATTAGAAAATCAATTGGACAATTTGTTCTTGTATAGTTCTTTGATCTAGCTCTTTATATAACTATGGGATTATTGATAAATCATGTGTATCTGGGTAGACACAGTTTTCCATTTGTTACATTGTTGAGACACTGAGGAAAGCTTTTAAGTGTCAACTTCAAAGACAGTTTAAATTATTGCTTATGTAGCAACATTGTACAACAAGCTTCATAACTAATCAGAAACACTGTACACACCAAATATAGAACAGCTTACAAAGTATTATACATATGCTATGTTCCTTGATCTTCAAATAATGGTTCGATTTTTTTTTAATTATGATAACTTTATTTACAGAAGAGAAAATAAGCAAAATATCAAGAAGCCTGCGCCAGGCTATGGGTGATACCCTCTCTCTCCAAAACTTGGGCTTTTCTTCCTAGGTTGATTTATATAGAAAGTCTAGTTGTTTCATTCAAATGATAGAACAAACTGAAAGAAAAGTTTTAAGAACTATAACCCTAAGATCTTCTGGTTTGGTGATGGGTAGTCTTGGCCCCATCTATGAGGCATGTCTACTCTGCATAAGGGACCATGTTAAAGAGACTCCCTAGCAGCTTCTCTTATATAAACAGCCCTGTAAAGCTTTCATGATACCCCAAATTATGGCTCTCCTTATTTAAACAAACAAACAACACTCCCACCCCCTTATCAGTGCTGACTTGGGCAACCTTGGGATATTACTACCAGACTTGTATCAGAGGGGCCCGAATGTCCCTTGAATGGAGTTCTTCTGTTTGCATGAACTGTTATGAAGGACCCAAGCCTTGCCCACAAAGAAGTACAGCTGTCTAGAGAAATTAAATAATTACTCATATGCAACAGTTAAAAACAATTTCTAACACCAGATGATAAAAGACTACACTAAATATACCCTCCCTCTATCTTGGTTACAACTGAATTTTAAGCAGATCACTTTGGTGACCATAATCAAAATATGACTCAATTTTGGGTCAAGAAGGCACTGGTTTATCATACATACCTGAGAAGTTTTCTTTTTTTTTTCCCCCCAGGATTTTACATGGAAAGCATTAAAATGTGTTCGGATCATTTGTGCAACCAAGAGATTGGGTTTTGTTTCTTTTTAATTTCAAGGCAATACTAACGGTAAAATTAAGAGGAAATGTGAACCCTTTCGAACCCTGATAAAAATGAAGAATCAGCTGTTAGTACACAAGATGGCTCCCATGAGGACATTAATAGATATCAACAAGGAAGTGACATGGTAGTCACATGTCTTGTCTTAAGCCACCCAGGAACAGATGACAGTGTTTCTATTCTGGGTCATCTCTTTATTGGGAGTGCTGGACCTCCCATGGGACATGCTCTTCTCCCTTTGCTGCCTCCCGCCTTTCCTCTCTTGGGGTACTTTACCTTCCTGGTCCCTCCAAGGCTGACGGAACTAAGCTGGATCTCCCAGCTTATGTCCTGGGTGCTATTTCTACACACACAGGAAGACAGTCAACATTCCCACCCAATGAGGCAATATAAGAAATGGTAAATGGAGCCTGGAGAAATGGTTTTACAGTTAAGAGCACACCCCATTCTTCCAGAGGACCAAACTTGATGCTCAGGGTCCATGTTGGCTGCTCTCAACCAACCATACCTCCAGTTCCAGGGCATGTAACATCCTCTTCTCACTTCTGCAGTAACTACACACAAATCGCCTATACTTATATAGGCAACCCTCACACACACCTATGAATAAAAATAAATTATAAAATGATATCTCAGTAATAGTTTTATCTGCATAGATACATGAGACAGACACATTGCTCATGAAGTTTCTACCGGCTCATCATCCTATATTTCTTTAGACCTCTCTGCATTTGTAGCTATTTACAATCCACACAATGACTTGCCTTCTCTGGACTACAGCACCCACTCACTCTTGGTTTTCCTCTTGTGCCTCTTTATCTATGTCTAAGTGAAGGATAACAGTCCTCTGGTCTGGAAATAAAAGTGGTGGTAAACTGCTGGCAGAACTTCAGTGTGCTTTATACCACTATGAGGGGTTTCATCAGAAATTTTAAGTTAATTTCCTGAAGCCTAAGTCATTTTGTTTTTGTTTTTGTTTTTGTTTTTACAATTATCTATATATTTATTGACTCTCTCTCTCCCTGTGTGTGTGTGTGTGTGTGTGTGTGTGTGTGTGTGTGTGTGTGAGAGAGAGAGAGAGAGAGAGAGAGAGAGAGAGAGAGAGAGAACAAACATCATGACGCACATATAGAGGTCAGAGAACCACATTTGAGCGTTGGTCTTCTCCTTCAACCGTGTGGATATCAAGAATCAACCCCAGGCGATCAGGATTGACAGTGAGCACCTGTACCCACCAAGCCATCTCATTGGCCCAGGACTAAGGTTTTAAATAATCAAAAATTCAGAACTAACATTTTTGCTTTCTGTTTGACAAGATTTTTTCTTCCTTGAACCAATGATGTAAAATATTCAGCTGCCTAAAGAGTATAATCAGGTCAAATACCAAGAAGCAGCCATCATCAGAGTATCCCTATCACTATGAAATCATATACATAAATAGAAATTTCAAATACTCATGAACTAAATGACTAAATATTTTATATTTATATTAATATGCTTTTCTTAGAGATTTCTAATTCTTTTCAAAGGCATAGGACAAAATATCCTCTATTAATAGAGAAACTTCATATGTAACCGGTGGTAATTTTGACCTAGTAGGGGGTAGAGGGTGAGCAATGCATGGCTATATATTAGAAAGCTGATCTGTCTTCTTAACACTGAGAAATCATACTGCCTGGTGTTCTAAAGGTAGAGCCCCAAGGAGGCCGTTTATGATCTCCCATGTGCGTATTTAGTTTCTTCTTCCATCTCAAATTCTTTTCCACCTTCATTTTCCCCACCCCTCTGTTCTGGGTGTGAAGAGGGAGTGCCTTTTGCCTTTCTCAAATTGACCTCATACCCACTGGCATCCCTGACTCCTCACTTTCCTGGAGCGGTAGAAGAGGGAGTCTCCATTCATGGCCTCTGAGCCTGGCCCTATCCTTTGGTGATATAATCCTGTGCCAGCCTCTGAATCTCCCACACCAGGGTTTTCCTCTGAAATGCAGAGTATAAGCAGTGCTTGCCATATGCAAAGTTGCTGTGGTAGTTTGAATAGGCATGACTCTCACAGACTCTTATTTGATTACTTAGGGAGTGTCATTAGGAGATGTGACCTTGTTGGATAAAGGGTGTCACTGGGGGTAGTCTTTAAGGTTACAAATGCCCAAGTCAGACCCAGTGTCTCTCTCTCTCTTCCTGCTGCCTGCTGATCCAGATGTAGAACACTCAGCCCCTTCTCCAGCACCACATCTGCCTGCGCACTGCATGCTTCCTTGCCATGATGATAGTGGACTAAACCTCTGAACCTGTAGGCCACCCTAAGTTAAATGTTTTCCTTGATAAGAGTTGCCATGGTCAAGGTGTCTCTTTACAGCCATAGAACACTAACTAACACAGCTGTTGAAAACTGAGAGCTCTTTTCTCTCTTTGCTTCACTTCCTTGTATTTTCACTCTTTTCTGCCACATCAATTCTTTTTTCAACAAATCTCCTCAGTTGTGTCTGATTATAGAAAAAGATATCTTAGACCCTCCTTCACTCCCACTTACTGCTCCATGGCAAGCTGTTCGAAGACTTGCTCTCACCGCGTCTTTCTTGACCACCTCTGATTTCTTTACTTTGAATGCAGGTGTTATTAGAATTGTTCCTTTGACTGTAACAATAACTTTTGCATCACAGATTCTAGGCTCTTTCCCTGCTTTTAAACTCCCTGAAACATCTGCACCACTCCACAACATTGAGTAACTCTGAAATAACTTATTTCTTGGCTTCTGTTGTCACACCATGTCTGTATATCTGGAATTACACGTCTACTTAGAAATGTGCTGCTTTTTAAGATTTTTTCTTCTACAGTCCTTCCTACTAGATGTGTGCAATGCAATCTTTCCTGCGGCCTTATAATATCTAATAAACCTACCTGAATAATCTAAGTACTATGGTATCCCACCCTACTTTAGAACGTTATGAATGATCTAATGAGTGTCCTGCCAGAGCTTCAAACTCAAAATGTCCTATAGGCTAAAGCCATGGCCTCTCTGCCTGCCCCCAAACCAGCTCCTCTGAATTCTGTGTTGAACATAGTGACATTTTCCCTGGCAACCAGATCACAATCTTGGCCTCACTTGCCGCCCTTACTACAGCCTATCACCTGTCTGTCACCAGTCCTATGAATTCTGGCTCCGTAACATCTTCACATTCATCACTGTCTTGAGTTTAATTGTTGCCACCATGATCCAGGGGTTTATTACTTTTTATCTGAACTACTGTAGTGATGTCTTGATTTGTTCTAATTCATTTTTAAGTCACTTGCTCTAGCTACCCCTGCCTCAGCTTTTCAAATTCTCAGCATCAGTAGCAAGGAAATATTAATATGTCCTTTAATTTAAAGTGTTTATGACTGAGAACTTTGCAACTGAGAAAAAAAGAGGAAGATCATTTTGGTGGAGCAGCTGTGTGACTTGCCACAGGCAACATGTTTCACTGTTATGTCTTTTAACTCACTTAATACTTTTAAAAACAAGTATGGCAGGCATACTTGATTACCCTTGCAACATCCATTTTTATTCCCCTTTCTCCATCCAAAACAGAATCCTAGCTGCATTCAAGTTGCCACTCCTCCTCAAAAGAGAATTCTAATAATCTAAACAGGACTGTTCCTGAATTTCCCTGGCTATTTGTGTTGGTGTATAGGTAATTATATATCCTCAGATACCTCACATGGTAAAGAGAAGAGCTTAGGCTTCTAGGTAGCTAAAATGGCTGCTACTTCTTGAGGAGGACTAAAAATGGCATCTTCCCTGGCTGCCTCTGACATTGATTTCAGACCTCGAGAGTAGCTGGAAAGAACACAGTGTTGATGAAGATTCAACTGAAGTATCAGAGAACAGCACGCTTAATCCCCACACCATGCACTACTTAACACACAAAGTAATATCGTCCCTTACTCATGGCTACTTCCATTTCAGGTAGAGTATTCATTCTTTGTGGACAAGCTCTGCCTGTGAGCATTTCAAACACATACAGACAGGCTAAGAGCAGCCCAACTTACATGGCTGGGGCGGCAGAACTAAGACTTGAATCCACAGTCACTAAACCACAGAGATTCTATATTATCCGAATAGTTCTATCATCTTCTCCAACGAGTAGAACTATTTCAGACATTGTTGGGGTATCAGTACATAGCGCACACTGTTAAAACAAATTTGTGAAGGGTAATATCTCATGACTTTCTCCAAATATCCCCACATTGGTTATTTTTCTATTGCTATGATACAACATCATGGCAAAGGCAACTTAAGGAAGAAAGAATTCATTTTGGCTTAGAGTCCAGAGGGAGAAGAACCCATGGTGGCAGAACATGGGCAAGGCAGCAAGCGCAAGCATCGTGGCTGGAGCAGAAGCTGAGAGCTCACACCTTGAACTGTAACATGAAGCAGAGAGTGAACTAGACACAGTAAGAGACTTTAAATTTTCAAAGCATCCCCCTATAGCATAGTTCTAGGAAGGCCACACTTCCTAAACCTATATAAACAGTACCATCAACAGGGAAACAAGTATTAAAAATGCCTTAGACTATGGAGAACATTTATCATCTAAACCATCATGACTTCTATGAGGTCTGGGCATCATCATTATTATTATTTTGAAAAAACAAAAGAGAGAAGTTAAATAACACTGTCAAGGTCAACAAAACATGTGATTATCTAAACATGGGAATGAACCAAAAACATTCCATTTCTAGAGCCCATTTGTAATTGCTGTATTTTCACACTTCCTTGTGTATATTCTATATGTGCTCAGTGCTCAGATGGCAGGTTATGCTAGTTTTGTATGTTATATTTATTAGGAAATATAAGAGGCCACAACCCGAGAAAGCTAGCTTCCAGCAGCACATTTTGCATGTATCATAGGGAGGCAGGCAGGAGGATGGATGGAACGGCTATTTGAATAGAAACACTGGATCTGAAATGAAATTATCTTTTTAGCTGAAAGAGAATCTCTCCTCTGGGCTGATCCCTGGAATAGCTTCTGGCACCCGACATTCTCAAGAAATCTTCATATACAGCTTACATTTTCAATGATGCTCAGAGACCCTGACCAACTCTAAGGGTTCCTGCACAGCACCAGAGATAATTTTAAGCTCCTTAGTCTGGAATTTATATCCCAACTATAATGAACTATTCAAACTCTCCCACATCTCCCAAGCCTTCTCTTTTACACTTGCTAATTCTTCTACTTGAATTTAGCTAATCAAACATTGTTCTATATTAGTGCTGATAATTTCTTTACAAGGAAATTTAACTTGCTTGTAGATAATTTAAAAATACAAGGGGTATATATTTACTAGAAATAGAAATAACCTCAACAGTTGGATGTCTTTGTAAAAACGCAATGGGACATATGGTGAGGGCAATGTTAGAATCCTAGAAAATGAGGTTAGCTCAGTTGGAAACTCTGTTTTATATTTCCAACAACTCTCTTCAACTTCTACCCAGCTAACAAATGAAATAAAGTCCATGTTTGTGCGACATCTTGAAAATGTACAGTTTCTGTCTTTGTTTCTAAAGAGAAGCCAGGGGCACAAATTAAACAGGTCTGGTAGATTTTTTGTGGGCATTTGATTTAATAATGGAACTAGAGAATGACAGCCTTGGGGTTTATACCTAACTCTTCACTTTGTTTTTCAACTGCGGATTCAAAGTCACCCCACCCTACAAAGCTTCTGTTTAAAATAATGTCATAAAAGTAAGTGACATGGAATTCGCAATCTTTCTCCAACAACAGTGGGTGATTATGTTCCTGTCACTGTAACAGTGGACCTCAACAAAAAGGTGCTGCTCTATTATTTTCTTAGGATAAGAATTGTTCTATGTAACAACATGAATATTGAACATGATTTTTTTCTTCAACTATCACTGAAAGAATCTGAGGAGACCATTAACAACAAAGAGAGAGACTAATAATATCTCTCTTGCAGAGATGTAAAAGGTAAGGGAGTGTTTTACAAAGCCATTATCAATCAAAATTCATTCCTCTAGACACAGAAAACCAGATGCTCTCAAATCTTCACACACCACAAAGTATTCCGGAGAGAGAGCCCAGAGAAAAGGAAGAACATGATCTGGTGCTCTCTGAGAATTTTCATGTTGCAATAAGTTCTCTGGCTCCTAACAGGAGAGTAATTCACAATGCATATGGTATCAGAGCATGATAAATTTTATTAATGGAGCCCTATTATCTTTCCAGTTGGAGAAATGTACAGTGCAAATAGGTTAAGATTTTTCTCTTAACTATTAATTAATTTGCCTCAGGTGTTCTACTTCCCATTAATTTCATTGTACTACCAGAAAATGCTGTCAAAGCAGCTATACATGTTAATCACTGCTGCTTACAACATGCTAAAGCTACAGACATGAATGTCTCCCTCTAAATCTATAACAGTAACAGTCCTCACTAAGGCAGACACTATTAAATACTGCCCATGACAGCACACATGACATGGCTAATTCTATAAACTTCTAAATGTTTCTAACTAGATTGGTGCTTGTGTTAGAATTACCAAATCAATACAAATCATACATTCCATTATGATCTACAACCAATACTGTAGCAAGAAAAACACAAAGCAACAAACAAAATTTAAACCATGTGGGCATTATTTGGCTTTGGGAATACGTGAGTACTATTGACTGTTTTCTTTTTCTTATTTTATTTTTTTTAAGAAGGAACATTTACCAAGTAGCTGTTATTATCCAATATATAGTTTATAGAAAACAGAATCTCAAAAGTCATTTAAACTAATAACAGATGTTTTCCAATCTTTTCATTTGAAAACAGCATGGTCACATTCTTGTGAGTTTGAAAAAAGAAGCAAATTTGTTGCTCCAGTAATTGAGAAAGGAAGGGCTACTTTGGATAATTTCACTAGGATTGAGAGCTGTCAAGCCCATCTTTTGTTCTCTTTCGATTTCTTCCTTTTTTCCCTTGATCCTAGTTTCTAATTGTCCTCTTCTGGTAAGAGGGCTTTCTCCATGTTCATTGCATACAAATTCTTGTATGCAACCAGACAGGTATAGAATGGCTGGAGTGAGAGAGGAATAATTTGGAAAAAAATGAGAGATTAAAAAAGACACCATTACAAGGCAAAAGTTGAGTTGAAACCTAAAACAACAGGAATTTTCTGCTTCAGGGTTTCTTCTTGCTGTGGTGCGCAAACAAGCAGCATCAGAAATACATGGGAATTCAGTAAATATGTATGTTCCCCATATGTACTGAGTCAAAACTGGCAGGGGACCCAGGAATCTGTTTTGCAAGCCCTTGGTATATGCCAAAGTTTGAGGATGCTTGTCTACATGAAGATTCCAGGTTATTATCATGAACATATATGCCTTTGTGTGGATCTTAAAGCCTAAACACTATAATCCCTCCAAATCAATTCTTTTCTGATTCCTTTTATTTTCACTTAATGTTTGAAGAGTTCATCTGGAGACCCAAAATTGACCCTAGAATTCCCCTACTCTGACTTCCTGTTCTAGTAGCCAATTTTGACCTCTTGTATCGGTCTCTTCATTGATCTTCCTAGCACGGATTTTCCCTATAACCTCAAATTCATTTTTCATCTATAGATGAAGATATAGAAGTAAAGTACAAATATAACAGTGACTTCACTCTGATAAAACATCTCTAAGACTCACAGAATAAAGCCCAAGTAAGTACTTAGACATGCTATAAAGCACTGTCTGAGCTTGCTGTGCCCACATCATAGGTTGATTGTCAGAGATGCATGAACTTCCTAGGATGCTGTGGAAGAAAATCATGCCATATTTTGGCATGTCTTTTTTCATACTCAGCCTTCAGCTTTCATAAAATCTCTGTTGGGCTAAAAACTTCAGAAATATCAATATTGCATGCAAAGGAGAAACCTAATTTGGTCGATCAGGTGTGGCTTTTTTGTTTTGTTTTGTTTTTTAAGACAGGGTTTCTCTGTGTAGCTTTGTGCCTTTCCTGGAACTCACTCTGTAGCCCAGGTTGGCCTTGAACTCACAGAGATCTGCCTGCCTCTGCCTCCTGAGTGCTGGGATTAAAGGTGTTCACCACCAAAGCCCGGCCCCTGTCTTTGGCTTCTTAAAGAGAGTGATGATCCTAAATACATTACAATGTAGGTTAACTGTCCAGAATTAGCCCATGGTGATAAAAATTTTACATGAAAGTAAACATCTCTTGATTAGACTTATGCTTATTGTTTCTTTAAAAGCTTGATTAAAAGGATGGAATAAAACAGAAAATAAACAAAGTATGACGTGAAAGGAGAATATATTTATTCCGACAACAGATTTGGCAGGAAGAAGGCATATGGATTGCATTCTGTATTTTGAGTTCTATCTTGCTTATTTTCCATTAAATTTCATTATTTTTTCCACTTTTAATCAAAAATAGATTGTTTTTATAACAATACATTTTGGTTATGGTTTCTTCTCCCCCACCTCCTCCAAGATCCTTCCTGCCTCTTCTCCCACCAAATCCCCACCCTTTCTTTCTCTCATTAGAAAACAAACCTACAACTAAAAAAATCATAATGAAATAAGATAAAAACATAAAAAATGGAATAGCACAAAACAAACAAACAGAAAATGAAGATGTAAAGACAATTCTTAAACAAAGAATTCCCATAAAAACCCAAACCAGAATCCATAATATATACACAGAAGACCTGTAAAGTAAGAGAAAAATCTCTGGCAAAATATTATGACACAGAACTTCCCTCAAATTCCATTTCTCTTGGCCATCTACTACTGGGTATGGGTCCTGCTCTTAAGAGTGGTTTGTGTATCCAGTGAGATTCCATTGGAGAAAAATAATTTTTAATTTGTAAGTAGTTGTCAATTGGAGACAGCTTCTGGATTAGGGATGGGAGCTTCTGTCTGCTTCCACTATCCATACTGGGACCCCATCTCGCTTCAACCTCTGCAGGCCCTGAGCAGACCTCCCATTCTCTGTGAATTCATATATGCATCAATCCTGTTGTGTCTATAGACCTTATTTCCTTGGTGTCTTCCATTCCTACTGGCTCTTACAATCTTTCTTCTGCAGGTTTTCCTGAGACATCCCATTTAGAATTGAATATTCCAAGTTCTCCCACTCCTTACACAATGTTAAGTTGTGGTTCTCTGTGTTTGTTCCCATCTACTGCAGAAAGAAGCTTCCCTGATGATGGCTGAGTAAGAAAGACACTGATCTATTAGTATAGCAGAATGTCATCAGGGGTCATTATATTACTGTTTTCCTTTATCAGAATAGTAGTATTTGATTTTCCCCTATGTCACTGGCCTATGTAGTCTAAAATGGTTTGCCACCAGAGCAGTGTCACGGATTGGTTCCATCTAATGGAGTAGGCCTTAAATCCAATCAGATATTGCTTGATAACTCTCACTCGTTTTGTGACACTATTGCAGTGTATCTTGTAGGCAGCTCACCATCGTTGACTGAAGGGTTTGTAACTGGGTATGTAACTTTCTCCTTTGGTAGCCTGCAGAATATCTTTCAGTATCATGAACACTAGTCAGTAGGGGTAAAAGCTCTAGGTAGGCACGAGGTCTACTTGTCCGTGTTCAGTGAACTGTGTTAGATGTTGTCTTAAAAAAATAGGACCTTACCATCAGTTTGTGAAGAGCAACCAATATTGCTGGTAATAGCCTGGGTTGTTTGGATGTTTTGATGGGGCCCCCTTAGCCAATAACTGGATTGAATGGAACCTGTTCCCTGACAGGAGGTTTCATTTGATGTCAAGAGATGTCTAGTTGGGACTTTGTCTCTCCCATGGATATCTTTCATATACGTATATATTTTGAGAAGTTTCTACTTACTGCACTGTTTTCATACTATCCCTGAAAGGTTCCTTTCCGTATTTCATCCCTTACCTCCTTTCTTTCCCTTCTCAGTTTGAACCTCCCATTTAAGTCTGCCCCACCCCAATCCATCTATAACTATCTATTCTATTTTACCTTCCTAGGGAGATCCAACCTGCCCTGCCCCTCGCCCCAGTCTCTTACTTCACACCTAACCTCTGTGGTTATACAGATTGTAGACTGCTTATCAAAGATTTAACAGCTAATAACCATATATGAGCTAATAATACCATATTTGTCTTTTGGGGTCTGGGTTATCTCAATCAGGATGATTTTTTTTTTCTGCCTCCATCCATTTACCCACAAATTTCATGATTTTCACTTTATTACAGCTGAGTAATACTGCATTGCATAAATGTATCACATTTTTATATACTTTTAAAGATTTCATCTTGCATCTGTCAGATTGGTCAAGATCAATAAAAACAAAGGACAACTCATGCTGGCAAGGATGTGCAGTAAGGGGAACTCCTCCATTGTTGGTAGGAGTGCAAACTTGTATACCACTATGGAAATCAATGTGGTGGTCCCTCAGAAAGCTGAGCATAGATCTACCTCAAGATCCAGCTTTTGGGCATGTACATAAAAAATTATGTCCTACTACAGAGAGACTTGCTCAACGTTGTTCATTGCTGCTCTATTCATAATAGCCAGAAATTGGATAAAGGCCAAAATTCCATTAATTTTAAACATATATTTTTTCTTCTATTTTTAGTGGTAGCTTTGTAACACAAATGTGATTATTTCTTGTGACCAATTTCCCTATAACAGAAATGACCAAAATGGGCATGCTGAGTAAACACAGAGGCCAGAAAAAAAGGCTCTCAATTGATAAATGGATTCTGGAATAAAATCTTTCCTTGAGTTGGGTCTGCTAAAGCAGGTTGTATAATTTAATGCTCACTGAAAAAATAGAAAGACTTTGTCAGAAGGAGAAAATTTAGGAAACAGAAGGAAGATCTAAAATGAATAAAACTAGAGAGCATGATAGAAGCCTAAAGACATTGTGTGGCCATAAAATCCTAAGATGTACATTTTGGACTGTCTAGGAGTGTGAGATGGCATAATGGGATCAATGATGATTAAGACAATTTCCACAGGAACCATTTGTTCCATGAATGCTTTTCTTATTTGAATTTCAACATATACAAGATAGTTAAGTCCTTTTTCTCAGAATAGTAGGAGAGGAAGGAGGGGAAACAGTAGTCAGTATGTAAATAAATTTAAAAAGTTAATTAAATAAAATAAGAAAAGGAAAAAAGAAATTAAATGTTATAACACACACAAAAAGATCATTTTATGCTTTCTTTATCCTTTCTCACATTTTTTTTTTTTTTTTTTTTTTTTTGGTTTTTTTGAGACAGGGTTTCTCTTTGTAGCTTTGTGCCTTTCCTAGAACTCACCTTGGAGACCAGGCTGGCCTCAAACTCACAGAAATCTACCTGCCTCTGCCTCCTGAGTGCTGGGATTAAAGGCGTGCACCACCACCACCTACCTGGCTCTTTCTCACATTTTTGCCAATAGTTTACTCCCCAGAAGTAAGTCTGTAAGTGAATGGCTCCTTCCTGCCAGTGCCCATACATGAACACTACAGAAAGCAGAGTTAGTAAAGCTAGTCTGAACCTAAGAAATAAGTCATTGTCTACTACTTGCAATCTACCATGAGCAAATAAAATTAAAAAAGAATTTTTTTTAAAGGTGGTGAATATTATTACCACTCTTTTTCTCTTTTCCATCATAGACAAAATGTATAACAGGAAGTCAAGATACCAACAGGAGAAAGGGGGCTACGGTGAGTCCCACCTTTGGCCCCTTTTCAGCTAGTGCCTCCTGCTACTGCCAACATTCCACGAAAGCAACACCCACATGTCCATATAGGATTCCGAACTATACATATCTATTTTTCAGAATAATAACAATAACTTGAGTGTCTAGTTCACCAAAAGTTTTTACTACTAAAGAATGTTAAATTTTATCAAATACTTTCTTCAATTCAATGTGGCTTCACCTTATCCTATAGTTACTTTTACTGGTTTTCACATTTGAAGCCATTCTTGCATTCCTAGGATAAGCCTTCTACTCTGTGTTTCATTTGATATAAAATTGGGCCCCAGTGGGGCCCTATTTTCTTTTTGGGTATTTTTAACACCTTTTCATTGGGAACATTACATTATAATTTTCTTCCTTGTTGATCTTTTTCGATTTGGGCATCAAGATTATGCTAAACTAAAATATTGACTTGTGAAGGATCTCTCTCACCTTTATTTATTATTTTATTTACTTACTCTCTATGTAATATTTCCCCAGAGTGTTTCTCCTCAGCCCTGTTTTCTCACTTCTGTATCCATAAAACTTCAGAATTTTCTAAGGCTTTATTCCTTCTTTATCTTAGTGTTAAATAAAGAGGTACAAGAGTAAGTCAGTAGTTTGAGTCTAGATTTGAAGATATTTATACTAAGAACATGTTGCATTTGCCTACTTCTACAAATCCATGAAATCTCATGTGACCTGCTAGATGAGTTATTGGAACTTTCTTTCTCATCTTTGTCATGTCAGGCTAGTTTGAAAGATTACTCCAATCTCCACTAGTATTCTTCATATCCCTCAACATGGCTTCATATTAAGATTACACTCAGTTTATCGTTTTCCTCTTAAGTTCTTTTCTATGCATTATAGTTCTACTTCACTTCTTTCAAAATGTATTCCACATAAAGGCTTCAAGTAACTCTTGGGGATGCAAAGATACCTTTTCTTATCTTCTATCTGGGCTGTTTACATTGTGATACTTTAATCATGATGGTGCTCCAACAAACCCATTTTGCTTTCTCTTCAAATAACTGATGTTATAGACTAACTCTGGTGCATCTCACATCCCCAGATTAACTTTTTAAAACAAGAGTCACCATATGGTGGGTGATTCACTGATGAGGCCATTCCATTTCTGGAGTGGGTTGAATTGGAATGGAAACAGTGTATCTGGTCATTTTCATCAATATCTTTATAAACAGTGGGCCAACTGAAATCTCCTTTGATGAAGTATTTTCAACATTCTCTTTTCTGTGACATGCCAAGACCCCCTGCAAATCAGAAAACATAAGGAAATAAATGTGTTCTTTACAGTAAATGAAATGTAAATAAAATTCTTATAAGAAAAAAGCATTAGAAATAAACTCCCAATTAATGTCTTCTAATAAATCCATGAGATTAAACAAAAAACTATAAAGTTCTATAGTAATTCACAAGAGAATTTTTACAATCATATATTATATATAGGTTATAGCTCATGTATTTCCTTATGCTACTTATTATCTTCACACTTATTCTTTTCAACTGTTTGTTCAACTGTTGTTGTTTGCTTTGATAAGAGGAAGAAATTAAAATAAAGAAACTATATATTATGAAGCTATTTCCAGCCTGAAGTTTGTAGTTTTCTATCAAGTCACCAAAGTGTTATTACAGTTTAGTGCTGAAGTCAGCCCCCAGCAGACGAAATGTCAACACAGAGCATGCAGAATCTGAAATCTCATGCTGTATCTAAATGAATAAAATCTAAAATTGGTCCTGATTTTATAAAGAAAAACAGTTCTTTGGCTTACCTTTAAGAAAAGTTAAATATACAAAAATGAAAACAAAAGACCTAAAATTTACTCTGTATTACTTGATTGTTCTTGGAACGAAATTAAAAAAAAAACCAGTATTTGAATGGCTAAAAGAAAGATAAATATGATAAGACACATTGTAATTGGTCATCAATGTCCCCTGAATAACAGGGTCATGAGCATGCCTTGGCTGAAGCTCAGGAAGGTGTCACAGATGTGGACGAAGGGGGTGAAGGTCCTGCAGCTGCAATGGTCTTTCTTCTTCTTTAGTATTTTCTCAAGAAATGTTCTAGACTTTACCTCTTAGGTAAAATACTATTATATTTTCCTCACATTCAGTTCTATGACACTTTCTTGAACCACATTTGCCTGGCTACTTTGTAAATGATAAGATAGGCCTTGTAATGTGATTATGGTCCTAGGCAATCACTTACATATTAAAGAAAAAATGAAAATAAAGAGATCTAATCCCTATGTTATTCATAGAAAACAGGATAACATATAACCCTCATAGACGCATATGTTTGAATACTTCATCCCCAGTTGGTGGAACTTTTAGAGAAGGAGTAGGAGGTGTGGCCTTGCTGGAGAAAATGTGTCCCTGGGAGTTTGCTCTGAGCTTTCAAAAGCCCACACCATTCCCGGTTAGTACTCTTTGCCTTTTGGTTGTTATCTAAAATGTGAATTGTGAGCCACTGCTCCAACACCATACTTTCTTCCCTGCTAGCGTGCTACTTGCCATGTTGGCCATAGACTCTACACTGCTAAAGCTGTAAACCCCAAATAAACTCTTCATTCTGTAAGTTGCTCTGGTTGCAGTGTCTTATCACATCCATCGAAAGGTGACTGGGACAGTGCTAATTAAGGAGGTAGACGGAAAGGAAAGAGAGATCAGAATGAGCAATTGCTAGAAAGACTATCCGAAAGCTATAAGAGAATGTATAATTTAAAAGATTTTGCCCTTGGTTCCCATACAGAACTTGAAGGTAAGATCCTTTTGATGAAGATATCACACCCTTCAGACACATGACTTGGAGGAATCAAGCTAGAACTGACCTCGAAATCTCCTCCTGAATACTAACTCTTAGTTACTGAAGATGCTTTGCAAGTTGCCAAGGAAAAACATCAATCAATAATCCTACCCATGTCTAAAGCCTATGAATCAGAACAAGGACCATGATAGAAATGTATCTCAAAGTGTGCCAAGGAGGCACTTACAGCTTGTGTAGTAACCAACAGCTGCCTCTTTGGACTCATAGCCAACTCCATAAGAAAGAATTTTCGTATTGCTTAACATGGTCAGTACACATGGCTGGTGGGGTTATAGACCCTAGGGGAAACCTACTACCACTGATTTCCTAAACCAGTATAACTCCTACTGAACTCTGAATACCTATCCTTATTCACACAGGTAAGTATAGCACTCAATTCTCATAAAAGAAACTATATTTCAGCAGATGGAGACCATTATAGAAGGCCACAATCAGTCAACATGTAACAACAAGGGACTGGAGGGTACCCAAACCAGCTAATAGGTCTACAATGCAACCTAGACTCAAAGAACCTTAAAGAAAAGGCAGATAGCTTGTAAGAGGCAGAGGACCAGAACATACACTGTGGGATAATGTCTTCTTTATGTGATAGGGAAGCTGCATCCACGAAATCTCAAAAATACAGTCATTTAAATGAGACCTACACAAATAAAACACTAGGTGATATGCCAACGTGAATGGAGGAAGTCTCAAAAGACCCTACCCTTAGATGAGTTTAAGAAAATTAATGGCTGCTGAAAGAGGGAGAATCAGTCTTCTCTAGAGAAAAGCCCACTGATATTTAATCCCAAGTTGTAAGCTCTAGCCATATAAACATATGAGTAACGTATGAGTATGTATATTTGTATGTATGTATAATAGTATATGTGTGTGTGTGTGTGTGTGTGTGTGTGTGTGTGTGTGTGTGTGTGTGTGTAGAGGGAGTTGGAGGCACAAGAAAAATTGGGAGGAAAAGGGAGGGGTAGATATAATGGAAATACAGAAATACAGTAGTCATATATGAAATTTCCCATTTATTTCAATTTAAATACTGAAAAAGGAATCTGAGGATATTTTGAAGATAGGAAGGCATCAAGAAATGGAAGTAGAGATGATTTGTGAATATTAATGTTAAATATCTAGAAAAAGAAACAAGTTTAAGCATATTCATGTAATATAATCTTTTTTTCCAGTATGAGATGCGATGGACCCAGCAAATGTCATAAACTATGTGGACCCTGTCTTCTGAAATAATGCCCTACACAATGAGAGTGTGTCATGAAAATATACAGGTCTAGGAATGAACCTGATTGGTGTGAGAAAGAGATGAAGAAAAGACAAACACACGGACACTCAGAAAAGCTGGGATCCGGAAGACTGGACTCTGATGGAGAAATGGTAGCATTCCGAAGCTCAGCATGTATGTTATACAGTTAAATAAGGAGGTAGGCTGTTGCACATAGCTAAATTGAGGAGGCAGGATTTATGGTATATATCTGAACCAAGGAGACAAGTTTAGCTAACCTGGCTAGGAGCAGTCACTATAGGGGGACAGCTCATGATATCCTGTGGTAGGAAGCTACTGTGGACATTTTCTTCACACACTACCAACATCCACACTCAAAATCTGTAAGAGGGTATGCAGCCCTCTGAACCTCACCTAGAAAAAGGTTTGTCATTTCTGTGGTTCCAAGGCATTGGGTCCTGGTCATGGCCATGTACATGTCAATAATCCACATTCACTTAGCACTTCACTCATTCAGGGACTCCTCTGCTCCCCGACAAGAGTGACCACATGTGAGGACCTTTTCTGCCACAAGACATTTCTTTCTCACCTTTATTTTTTTTTAAAAGTCACTGATATATAAAGCTGAAATTAGATATATTCATTGGGTATCATGTAATATTTGGAAATGGGTGTACATTATCTAAATCTGGATAAAAATGTCTATTTCCTCAAGCCTTTATACTTTCTTCATGGCAAAATATTCAAAATTTCCAATATTCAAAATTTCCAATATTTTTGAACTTTTGTATATGGATGTATAACACTTGCATGCTTGGTGACCACATCTTCCAGAAGAGATCATAAGATCTCCTAGAACTGGAATAACAAATGGTTGTGAGTCATTAAGCAGGTGCTGGGAACTGAATCTGAGCCCTCTGAAAGAGCAGCCAGTGCTCTTCTTAATTGCTCAGACATCTCTCCAATCATAATATTCCTTCTTTTACCTTTTTGAAGTACAATATAAGTACTCCTCTCTTTTTTTATGTCTGACTAGTAATCTACAGTGCACACATGTCACAAAACATCTTTAATGTAAAGAAAAGGCCTGTATCTTAGTTAGGGTTTCTATTGCTGTGACGAGACACCATGACCACGGCAACTCTTATAAAGGAAAACATTCAATTGGGGCTGGCTTACTGTTCAGAGGTTTAGTCCATTATCATCATCTTAGAAAGCATCGTGGCATGCAGGCAGGCATGGTGATGGAGAAAAGACTGAGCATTCTACATCCAGATCAGTAGGCAGCAGAAAGAGAACTGGCTTGAGCTTTGGAGACTTCAGAGCTCATCCCTTAGTGACACACTTCCTCCAACAAAGCCACACCTACTCCAACAAGACCACGCCTCCTAACAATGCCACTCCCTATGGACCAAGTATTCAAACACATAAATCTATAGGGACTATTCAAACCATCACAGCATGCTACTGGTGAACCGTTCAGAAAGTACTTTGTATACAATAATCAAAACATAACCTTCTGGAAAGATCCTTCCCTAGAAATATGAAGGCCAAGTATCTCACCACCATGCCACTATTATTTGAATGTCATGAATCTTCACATATTATAAACCTTAGTTTATAAAATGTCTCAAAGTGTTCACCCTGCCATTGAATAATCTTAGTGAGGGCAGTTTACATTTTTTATGCCTTAGTTTACCCATCTTCAGGTCACTAAGTACAAATCTGTATGCTACCTCCCCATCAAAACACACCATCACCAGAAATATTGTCCTCAGGCACAATATTTTGAAGTGTGGACAGGTTTCATGGGACCACATTATCTCTCTTTTGTAGACAGAAATTCTGAAATGTTCTTTTATTCTGCCTTATTAAAGTAACTGGTGTGAGATACTAGACTTGTCCCAGTGATCAGAGTGGTTCTCTAAGAGTCAGATACCAAGAGTCATGGCCTAATTGCTGTTGCAGGTCCAGAATAGCAGACCTCATAATTCTTATTTTACTCATTCTACATGTGTGTCATCTGTCCTAATTCTTCTGCTGCAGGAAGCATCAATCAGAGCTGAGTACAAATGAGTCATGAATAGGTGATTATGTTGGTTTTTCACAATGCAGGTGCCAGAGAGAATTGTAAAACCTAAATCGATATACTGACATCAGAAGCTACTACTCTTTTTAGAAATCCTTAATGTCTAGTCTCAGCATTCTGAATGTGCAACCCATTGTGATTTGCTTAGCTACAGCCCTATCCCTTGTGAAAGGTATTCACCTTGGAATGCTTTTATGAATAGTGAAACCTGTCCAGATACTGACGAATTTTTATTTCTTACTAGATCTGTATTTTCATATTACAAAAATAAATCATGTAAGATATTCAAAGATAAAACAAAAATACCAGTACCAGCAAAACAAGTAGAATGATTTACAAACTTTGGAAATGTGACCTCTAAAACAGACACATAAACACACAGTTGTTATTTGCTTTCCTAACAGTGTTTTATAATGGCAAAACATTCTTGTATGCTTTGCCTGTTAATCTAGTGTTCTTCACCAACGGGAATCTTTGTTTTTAACCTTATAAGTATTATACCCTGACAAATATTGGTTTAGTTTTACAATAGCTTGTCAGGTGGCTCAAACAGAAGTAAGATTTGGGTGGTTGTACAGGACTCCTCTTTGAGCTTCAACACTCAAGTCTATCTTCTTATTCCATGGTCATGATGCTAAAGTCCCAACTTCTCTGCTGTCAGTTGAAGGCTAAGACTCAAGGCTTCCTGCATGAACTGATACGTAGCTCCTTTTCTCTAGCCTCCCAATCAGCAACAGTGGGTTGTGTTGTACGATGTCATTTCTGGGGAGTCATGAGCAAATTCCTACTAACTACAGATAGTGAACCAACAACACAACAAAGTAAGGAAACCACCAAGGTTGAACTTTGTGAATCCGTGAAATTTATTGGGCTTAGTTACATTAATATGGCTGAGGGGTTACTTACAAGAATAGGAACGGCTCAAAGACAGCTGTATCACAAAAGCCCACCCAGCGTGGGTAACGACTCACAAAAGCTGGAAACCTGTATCATTGCAAAAACTATAGCTCTCATCTCAGGAGAGAGAGTTTATTCTGGAGCCATTCTGAGTGACCTTGGCCCTGGAACACAGATTTAGGTTACCCCAAATCCCATGTCCAATGGTGGAAGCAGTTTCATGAAGTTTTTATAGTTTTACAGCACAAAATGATAAATCTAGGCAATTGAAGATACATTGGTTTGTACAACATAGGGACAAGTACAGGAAAACGGAGGAAGCTTTTCTAAAGGCTCAAGATGCTATATAGTGACATTGTTGGCTTTTGAGTTAGAGGAAGATAATAGACTGCTAAATTAATAGATTCCAAAAGGTTTCTATCTATTAGTTAAAACATGTCAGTTCTGACACAAAGGTGGGCAAAGAATCGCTATTCCCAAGAAAGAGCCAGAACTAGCCAAGATAAAATAATTAGCCCCTGAACCTGAAACATTCTAATCTCTCCATAGTACTGAAATTCTAATCAGTCCATCAATCTAAACAGACACAGCCTCTTTTCAATAGTTTTTTTTTTTTTTTTTTTTTTTTTTTGTTTTTTCGAGACAGGGTTTCTCTGTGTAGCTTTGCGCCTTTCCTGGAGCTCACTTGGTAGCCCAGGCTGGCCTCGAACTCTCAGAGATCCGCCTGGCTCTGCCTCCCGAGTGCTGGGATTAAAGGCGTGCGCCACCAACGCCCGGCAGTTTTTCAATAGTTTTTAGTCTTCCACACCTAGTGATTATTATACAACTTGCAGACAATTTAACAGGTTGAAGAATGTCCTTTCCAGGTAGCTCAGTTAATCTGAGATTCTTTCATGCATCTTGGAGGTCTGAGAGTGTCTTTCAGCTGTCCTTACTGCTTATATATGCTTGGGGAGATAGGAGTCTGGTGAATTGATCAGTTTCAGGAAGCTCCCAAAGCTTTTGAGTTGTTCATTTCCTGATCTTAAAGAGCTTCCCTGTAGGATGAAATGTTCCACCTCCCCTTAACACGCTCTGTCTTAAAGAGCTTCTCCCTTAGAACATCCTGCTGTTTTAGCTTCCTTTTAACATGTGGTCTTAAAATACTTACTGTTTCACCTTCCACTTGACATCCTATGTCTTTAAGAGCTTCCCTTCGAGATGGAAGGTTTTACTCTCATAAGAAACTTGTTATTCAAGTTTCATGCCCCACTTCACACCTTTCTTAGTCCCCCATTACCTCTTCTCTGAGCCCCTTCCATTTTCAAAACGCTGTGTGATTTCTGAAGAACCACCAAGATAAATCAGGAAAAATCTCATTTTCAAGTTTGCCATCATAATTCTTTTCATGTAACGTAACCACATGTTCTAGAGATTAGCATGTGGATATTGTTATGGACAGATTGTGACCCCGAGAGAGACCACCACAGATGAGCGTACCAGAATTCAAAAGCAAGGCTTTAACTCTGGATATTCAAGAACAATACAAGCCTAGGCAGGGACTTCGTCCAATACATCCAACGCAGTGGAGGCTGGAGGGAGTACCCGCCTCTCTGCAAGCTCGGTTTTTAAAGCAAAAACCACAAGGTTATATCAGTTATAGGTGCTAGTACAGGTACAATTCTGACTGGCTCGCTTCTAGGGACTTTATAGAAATCATGGCTTAATCGTACTTCTAAGGGGGTGGTTGCTGGTCACCATTTCTCATTGGCTGCCATCAGGTGGGGACATTTTTGTGGTCCATTACCCTGGAAACCCTGGTTGGAACATTCCTTGGTTAAACAGTCATCACTGAATGAATACCTTATGACTCTATACTTTGCACCTTCTAATTTCTAGAATTTGGGTTGACTGGTTCCAGTAACTCAAGGCCTGTTCCAGTAACTCAAGGCCTATATCTAAAATGGAGAAAGCTTAGGCCTTATTTCTAAGATGGAGACATTTGTTCTCATTTTGGTCTCACAGATATCCTCAAGATACCAGTTCCTACATTTGCATAGCCTATTTCCTGACACTAAATATATTTACCACTTACTTAAAGTTGGCACATTGTGTGTATATTGTTGTGGGTATTCACCAGAGAAGATTGCTTAGACATAGGTTTAAGACAACAGAAATTGAACAGTTTTTCTGGTGCAAGGTTTTTTCATGGCAACTGGGAGCCAAGAAATACCACAAAGTCACACCATGCAACAAACTTCACAAAAGAGATTTACTGGGGAGAGGCATAGAATAGTGGCTGCTTCTGTCCAGGAACAGAGACAGTAGAGGGCTGGGCAGAGGGGACTCCTTTTATAGTTTTTTTTTTGGAACAGGCTCAGTGAGCAAGTGGAAAAGTAGAGCAGCCAGAAGTATTTGGCCATTAATGCTGAGTCACTGTGGGGCAGGGATTTCCAAGTCTCAGGAGCTCCGAGTCATACCAAGGGCAAGGTGTTTTCCCCTTTACCCTGGTCTCAGGGTTTGGGTCAAGTCAGGGGCAAAGTGTTCTTTCCTTGGCCCTTTTTCTTTCTGACAATAAGCACTATAAAGTGAGTCTGTCAGATGATCATTCCTGACAAACCTCCCATTTCCTCCTGCAGAGCACCATCTTTCTACTGTCCCCTTCAAATGAATGTAATCACTGTCTTTAGACCCCACTGTGTGTTAAGTGCTCTTTAAAAACACTTCATTACATTGCATGTATAGACAGCCTAGTTTGGTCTTCTGCCATAATGTCTACTGGCATTGGGTGTCAAAGCCAATATTACAAAAGCAGGGTGCCCTATTTCATTGCACCAACATCTAATTTTGGAATAATTCTAGTCGTATACCCACAGAGGACCCAGTGAAGGAACTCAACCTAGCTATGACACCAGGGCTGCTGGGGCTTCATTCCCCTTTTCACTGTCTTAAAACAAAAAGCCCACACTCTTCCTTATGAAGAACAGACTGCAGTAATAGCCAAGCAGAGAAAACCAAGCTATTTATTTTTACAATGGAAACATTGTAATCTCTTCTTAGAGATCGCACAAAAAGGTTACTGATCTCTGCAGAACCTAGCAGTTTCAAAAGGGGAACATGTTACAAGTGATATCAGAGTTATACTAAAGCTTCAAAGGAAGACACCTGGAATTGAAAATCCTGATAAAGCAGAAACTATTTTTTCGGTTTCCTCAGGATGCCTGCTTAATATTGTTCCCTGGCATGTGGCAGATTGTCTTCTTCATCGTGTCTCGCTGCACCTGAACACAAAGATAAATGTACCCATAGCACACCTATCTCTGAAGGAAGAGAATGAAATGGCACTCTCCAGCCTAGCAAATAATTGTGTCAGAGAGATTCCATGGGTTCCTGAAAACCCAGGGATGTTTATTCTCCTTTGGATTTAATCAGAGGTACCATATAAAGCTTTAATTACACAGAAGAAACTATTGCCTTTTGGGGCTGTAACAAAGCAATGATTATCTAGTAATACATTGTTCACACTGAACCAGATGAAACTTTAGTACATCTTTCCAAATCCCTTCATGATTCAATCTTGAATTGAGCAACACAGAACAAAAGAATCAATTCCCCTTTTAAGAAACAAATGTTTAATCATCATACTGGATCCATGCCAAACTGGAAAATGTTTGCAAATGAGAAAAAGCAAAATAAAAGACACTTCATAAGTGTCTAAGACACTGTTATCAAATACATATAACACTATCAAATATTCAAATATATATATGTAAATATACACACACACATATGTGTGAATGATTTAGCAAATCCAACTACACTTTTTCTGTGTGCATTTTTATTATTGTTGTTTT
This sequence comes from Peromyscus leucopus, assembly GCF_004664715.2. Taxonomy (NCBI): domain Eukaryota; kingdom Metazoa; phylum Chordata; class Mammalia; order Rodentia; family Cricetidae; genus Peromyscus; species Peromyscus leucopus. The sequence goes on from NC_051085.1 coordinate 12,522,265, forward strand.
GTAGTTATTCCTTTCCAACTCTACTTGATATTCCTACACGATCAAATCTGTCCCAAACTCCAATTTAAGTACGTTGATAATTCAGCTAAAAATACTTTCTAGTAATGTGTGGCATTACCATTTGCCCAGGACATTTGTGCTTCAAATTCAACTTTTGAAGAACATCTGACCATTCAGATACACATTCTTGGGAGGAGGAGGAAGAGACCTAGCCACCCTGCAACTGATTCTGTGGACATCACTACAGAAATCTATTAGGTTACACTGAGACAAGACTAGAACAACATTAAAGGCACAGCGCTGAGGATATGCCATCCTCTAATTTTGGAGGCCTGGGATGCCTTGGAAGAAGTATAGAGTTTGGGGTATTTGCAGAGCTCCACCTGGAGATACATAAAAGGAGTTGAATGTCATAGTCAGGGCCTGTAAATCATTAAGGTTATGGCAACCACATTTAGATGATAGAGAAATGTATAAATGAATATTTTCAAGCCTAAACCTCAGATTAATCATTTCATTAAGTGTTCTAGAGAAAATGGGGCTCCACAATGAGGAAGATTAAGGAATATCCCAAGTTTTATTCATCTCATTTAGAAATTGACATAAGGTATTACTGTTTTAAAGCCTCTAACAAGTTCTATATTTGGAAACGATATATGGAAATAAAAATAATTATTAAGAAATTAGAAAGGGTAAGAGATTTTAAGAAGGTAAGTGCTTTAAACCAGATAAATTACACAAAAATAGGAATCTGCAAGGAAAGTGTCAATTTGCTGTTCCAGAACCCAAGAAGAAATATGACATTTATTATGTATTCAATAATAATTTAGCAAATAAAAAATACAGCATCAAAAAGTAATTCCTCCCACAATTCCTTTCTATATTCCCTTAAATGCCTATGAAGACAGAGAAGAAGCTAAGGAGGCCCACAAATTCAGACAAAAGACAATGTGATTTTGAAGGAAGTTTCACCAAATGTAAAACACCCTGTAACATACAAATTCCCTATCCCCATCCATCTTACCCTCTACATCAATAGTGCTCTTGTTGAGAACTCCTGTTCCACAGCTTCTCTTATAGACACCGGAGCAGTGCAAGGAGGAAGAACCCGAGTCAGAGACATAAAAGTCTAATTTACTCTTTCTTGTCTGCCCCAAACCACAGCAAAAAATTACACAGGGCAGAAAAATGCCAAAGAATCACTTTTTAACCCAGGCAGAGCCTGTCCTATTTGTCTATTCAAAGTACTCAAATCCATCAGAACCACTTACTGTGAAACACTTGCCAAGAGGCCATTTCCCCCAAAGGAAAGGATTGTAGGTCCATCCCTTCTAACCTTATCACAGAACAGTATCTCCTAAATCCCAGCACACACAGCTGTCCTTGGATCCAGAGCAAGCAAGCTTTCTGCTCCACTTAAAGAGTAGACTGTGTTAATGAAACCAAGAGATCATCCCTTGTAAAATGTCAGATCAAGATGAACTTCTGTCTACCTAAGGATGGATAGAGAAAACAAATGGGAAAGAGAAAATATGATGTTCAGCAATGTATGCCTGATGTCTTTGCAAACAGGAGAAAAATTTTGGGGTCTGGAATAAGGGATTGGAATGTAATAAAAGAAATAGAGAAAACTGACTACAATGATTTTTTAAAAAAACTGGAAAAAAAAAAGGCTGGAATGCGAAGAGACCCTTGGGCTGGAAAAACCCCTTCAAGTGGGACCACCCCAAATCAATAACAAGGGTTGAAAGCTGCAGAAACTTGGCATCCAAGGAAGGTAAAAGTGACTGGAAACTCCCAGATGTGTGGAAGTGATCACAGAGCTTTCCTTTGAACACTGTTTCTGCCATAGTTGAAGGAAACTCCTGAAAGAAAATATGCTTGAGGTGAACAAGACAAAGTCTATAGACTTAAAAGCAGCTAAATATCAGAAAATTCTACTATACTGTTTTTAATATTAAAATTCTGTGGATATACATAAAGTACAATTTTCAAAACTCAAAAAAAATAGATAAAAAATAGGACATATTCTCTAGCCTCCACAAGGATGCCTACAGAGATTCACATGTATCAACTCATACATATAGACACACATGAACATAAGCATGTATACACACTAACACACACAAATCTGGTTTACATTAAACATTCTGAACAACAATGAATATCAGAGAAAAGTAGAACAAAATATACAGGAGATATCTATATATAAAAAACAGTGATAAATAGTATGATAAAATGACCAGAACCTAGGTCTTATGAAAAATACATACCTTCCATTCTGCATAGCCAATTTTGTAGAGGAAAATAGCATATATATGATTTCATAGTTAAGTAAATAACTTACTTAAATAAGCTCATATTGGTATATACGCTTCATATAGAATAAAACCTCCAAATTTTGTGTTCCAATGAAATGATGCTATGTACTTCCATCATGCTTCTTTCCTCTCCACACTTAGAGTGCCCTTACTTCCCCCTTCCTTTTTCTACTTCTGTTCAAACTGTTTTGTGACTTTTCCTGCAGAAAAGTGAACAAATATCTCCTTAGCTTATGTAAGGCATGGATGTCACACCAAAGAAATGGTTCTACCAATGTCCAACCTGGATAATTAATGGACTTACATGATTATAAGTCAAGGGTTTTTATAGGAGCAGAGATATCTGAAAGGCAACTTGGAAAGTCCACCCCAGCATGGATTTGAGGCCTTAACAAAGTTGCAACTCTGAAGCTTTCTACATGACTTGCAGCTGATCAACTGATTTCTTTAAACTTGGGAGAGGCCTTGTGAATCTTGTTTGTTTCAGGAACTTTAATGGAACTTCTTAGTTTTTTACTTCCCGAGTCTCACAAGCATCACCATGTTTCCTAGAAGGAATGTTTCAATTAGTAGAGTACTGTTACACATATAGACACGATGCTGTTTGGGCAAAAATAGCAATAAAAAACTTTATCTTTAGTTATTATTTATGAGCGACCACCTTCATCAGTCATTTTCATTCTACCAATTGTCAAAAAACTTAGACATTAACATTTTTGAATATTTTTAAATGGGTAACTAAGAGCCAAAAAAATTAAATTAAATTCCCTCAAGTCACTATGAAATGTTATCTCCTTGTTTATTACATTTCACTATGGTTCACTTTATGCATTCATATTCTAGGATAGGAAATACTATAGCATTAATACAGACCAAGCATGGCTAATGATGATTAGACTTAAAAGTTTTTGCTTGGTGGGAGGAAGGAGGATAGAAGAATTTGTGGATGGTATGTAAAATGAATAGAAAATCTCTTAATAATAATAATAAAAGAAGAAGAGCTTTTACTTTACAGATATTTTAAAAGTTAAATGCATTTAGTATAAAGTGTCTTTCAAATTTGGAATTAGATTTTTAAATAAGAATGGGATTATGAGGGTAAATTCTCTTAAAATTAACCAGAGCTTCCAGTGGTCTATGAGATTATTAGGGTAAACACCCTACACTTTATAGTATGCTGTGATTTTAATTGGTAGACTAGCTGTCCAAAATTCATTTTCAACTAACAATATAATGTTCAATACATGCACAATGCAATTCCATTGTGAGCAGACTAGTAACTGCTGTTAATACCATTCTTAGTTCAATTTTTTAAAAGGTGAAAATGGGCCAAGAATCTTGAGTACTTTCCAAAAATACGACTTCAAACTATAGCTATCAGGAGGGAATAGTCCAGTAAACACACATTCTCTCTCAGAGCTTGGACTCAAAGTGTGGAATGGAATTCCAACCCCAATAAGACAGAATGGACTCAAAATAAATCTCATAAGCTCTTCTGTAGCCACCCTCAATATAAATGTCAGATTCCTGCTTTTCCTTCCTCCTCCCAAATAAAAAGTCAGCTTAAATTGATTGCTGTACATCCATAAAAGACAATTTAAAGGCAAGAATTTACCCCTACTGTAGGGTAAGAGGTCCAAACCCACTTAAGGTTTCAAAACCCACCAATTCCTGAGCTTGAAATCCCACCAATATCCACCCTGGAAAACTCCTCCCCCAAGAAACTCTATAATAAGTCTGTCTTCTGCTCAGTTCTTTGCGGTTTCCCACCTGAGCAGAGGCAGCCACCCTCTTGTGTCTCTTCCAATAAATCTCTTGAGTGAGGTTTGTTGTGCAGTTTGACTTTGTGGTATTCCTTGGCTGCTGACTGTCAGGATCTCTTCCTCTCTAGGGCTGTAACACTTGTATAGGGGAAGCCTTTCCCCTCAAGGCTTTGCCATGTGCATTGTGCCCCCATTCCCTGAGAGCTGTAACACTCACACCTGTTTCTGCCCTATGGACTCATGAGATCTACTTTCCTTTGTATTTCTTAGAAGGTTAACATGATAGCTATGTTGATCTGCTTGATTGACTCTGAAAATACAGAAGAATAAAATATTGAATTAGGGGGCTGTGGATGAAGCTCGGTGGTGATGGGCATGTGAAATACATGCATACAGCTGTAAGTTGAATTATAAGCATTACAAAATATAAAAATAAAAGTCCCAAATCCCACATGACATTGCAACATATACTATTTTTCAATAAAATTATTTTAATGAAACATTTCTCAAAGGAAGGCTTAAACTACTGTATGACACTAACACGAGAAAAGTATTTTTTTCCTACTGTGCAAAATCCCATGTTCTCTGGCATGTATGGAACCTAGCTTTGAGTCATTAGACTTGTGTGTTTATTTGGAATAGCTGTAGAACTCAGAAAGTCGACAAGGGCCTCTAAGATGGGGTAGAAAAATGATCTTAAGAGGTGAGGGGGTGGTAGAACACGTGATGTGACAGGAGAAGAGGGAATGCAGGCAGTTAAAGGGTTAAGCAGGAGGGGAGCCAGTGGGGCAAGAGAGAAGAGTGGGTCAGAGTTGATTAACTGAAATAAGAACATAGTAAGTCCTGTGGAAATATACCATCCATAAGCTAATTCTTTCAAGGAGTTTCAGGGTGTCCAAAGTGTGTGGAGAGTGATTTCAACAGAAGACAAGATCCTTATAAAAAAAACTCTCAGTGCCGGGAACAGGATACTTCCCTATAAATTATTGGTCCGGAAGACTCCAGAGGTTCCCAGAAAGACAGAGGCTATTATCATTTCTCTGGTAACCAACCAGAGTTGGATGGCACAGCTCTCTTGCTGAAGACATCATATACTTTGGTTGCATGATACAGAGAAATCAACTGGAAGTCAGAACTCTACTGAAAACTTCCTCCCTTCTAGATAGCTTTCCTATCAGAAAGTGATATGCAGGGCACTGGCATAGAAAATTCATCACTGGTATTACCTAGTTTCAAAATCTCCATGCTACTACACTGACCTGCTAGGGAAGATGTTCCCACTGGCACAATAGTGGCACAAAGATTGTGGAGAAAAAGCAACTGTTTTTGGATTGGATTTGAAGCTTGCTGCATAGGACGAAGTTTATGCCAGTGTTATAAATCTCATCAAAAGCCCATGGCTGGGGAGGTCACAGGTCCTAGGAGGGAAGCTCCTACTCTTTTCTTGATAAATGTACATTTTATCAAACTGATTTCTAAATATGTGTGTTTATACATGTAGAACATATAGATTAGTGCTCCCCTAAACCTTGGCCAGAGAAGTTTCTCTCTATAGTGGTCCATAGCTAATGCAGAGAGTCACAACTAGTCAAAGAGCTGTTAATTACCGACTATTGAATTGGACATTGATATTAATATTTAATAACCCCTTGACACACACTCACACAGTAAGATTCAGAGAACATCAAAGAAAAGATAAAGGAAGGAAGAATGTAAGAGCCAGAGTGAGGATGGAGAGGGTGGCTGTGAAATGCTGTCCTCTCTAGACATGGTAGTCATTACACTCCGGGAACTCACTACAACCTTTTCCCACATAAGATCTGCATAAGCTCAAGCCAACAAGTGTAGTCAGTTAACATTCCAACAGGCAGCACTATTGATATTCAGTGTGACAAGCAAAAAGAATCAAAACAAAAACAAAATGGGAAGGGGTGTGAAGCAATGCTTAGTGATTAGGATCACTAGTTGTTCTTCCAGAGGACCAAGATTAAACTCCCAGAACCCGAATGATGCTTCACAACTACCTGCAAAGCCAGTTCTAGGGAACCCAATGCCCTCCTCTGGCCTCCAAAGGCACCAAGTACACACACAGGGCACAAACATACATGCAGGCAAAGCAACCATACACCTAAAATACTTTTAAAATAAAATTTTTTTTAGAAGGAGAGGACAAAAAGGAGGAGAAGGGGGTGGTCTGGAGCCTGGGAAGAAGTGACTGGTGTGTATATGAATGAAAGGCACTATTCATATGAAGGAAATTGTCAAAGAATCAGCAAAACATATTATTTCTAAAATCTTTTATCCTGTGGCTATTGTGTATTTTAAGTCCTTTGGTCACCCTACCCTGTAGCTGGAGGGCTTCTCTCCAGGTTCCCCAAGCCCCACAGTCCCACAATCCACTTATAAAATAATCAGTCAGACGCTTATATCACTTATGAACTGTATGGCCGTGGCAGGCTTCTTGCTAACTGTTCTTATAGCTTAAATTAATCCATTTCCATAAATCTATACCTTGCCACGTGGCTGGTGGCTTACCAGCGTCTTCACATGCTGCTGGTCATGGTGGCAGCTGGCAGTGTCTCTCTTCAGCCTTCTGCTTCCCAGAATTCTCCTCTCTCCTTGTCCCACCTACTTCCTGCCTGGCCACTGGCCAATCAGTGTTTTATTTATTGACCAATCAGAGCAATTTGCCATACAGACCATCCCACAGCACTACCCAGCTTCCTCATCTTGGATTTTGCCTTACCAGTATCATGGAAGGATCCCTGATGCCCCAGTCTAAATCAAAGGGGAGCCTTTTATGTGAGCTGGAGAGGGGACTGCAGGGACAGGTAGATAGAGCAGAGCTCCGAACTCTAATTACAGAGCCGAACTAACTCTAACAAGTGTCAGTAAACCTTCCCTTAAACAGCCAAATGATAAATGAATATAAGAACAACATATTGTAAAATCCACCATTCTCATTCACACTGAAGGACAGTAACAGTTACTCACACATCTCACTGTTTATCCAGCAGTCATATCCACCTGTTTGATATAAAAGGTGCTACCCAATCATATACTTGTGACAAAATGCCTTAAATTATGTTCCATATTAAACTTTTCTTTTAATGTGCAGTCTGTGAAAACAAGAGTTATCCAAATTAAACTTTACTTTAGGTTCTGATTCAACACTTGGAGAAATACAATGTGAGTTATGTTATGCACAGCTCAAAAGCTGTTCTCAGAAGTTTTATTGGTACCACTGCATCCATAGTTAGAGCAGGCAATCTGATGTGTGCAGCTATTCTTGACAACCAAATCAAATTGCTACATGCTCAATCGGTTGATCAATGAGTAATTGACTGTGAAGATAAGCAGAAATATCAGCCAATTTGTTAACTATGTGGAGGTATAGACAAAGTCAATGAAGAAATTGGGTGAAGGAAGTTAAAAGAATGTAATCAGAATGGATCTGATCAGAACTGCTTCCATGAATGAGGCACAGAATTTATTCCATTACTTTCTTGGAAAGTCCTTGATAACTCATACGCAGAATTCATTAACTATCTGCAATATTTGTTAACTATTTCCTGGCAATATGTTAGGAGGAACTTGCTTAAAATACTTGTCTTTTTAAGGCTCCACAAATCATACATTTACTAAACTAATAAAATTAGGAAAATATGCTTACTCCCTCTCTCTCTCTCTCTCTCGATGTTTAACCTTGTCTCACAGTAGCAGGTTTCCTTGTGCTGTTTCATACATACTTAGCTTTGGTTGAATCTTTCTCCACTGTCTTTTCTTCATCATCTCCCTGCCCCCTATTCCATCCCCCTGCCCTCTGTCCTTGCCCCTGTCTTCTAGTCCATCTCTCTGCTGCTCTTGGCACTGTATTATAAGAACTTACAGTGCATAGTATTGGCACAAACATCTATGACATGGAGGCCTGTGAAATGGAAGAGAGTCACCAGACGTAAACATACACAGCTGCAGCCAACATATTTTTGGCAAATTCTCATTGAAGAAAAAAAGTCACCACCTATATCAAACAGTGGTGGTAAAACTGGACATCCACATGCAGAAGAATGTCACTTTCTGCTTGCACAAAAGTCAAATTCAAACGGATCAACAGTCTGAATGTAAGACCTGAACCTCAGAAACTGCTTGGGGGTGGGGGAAAGTGGGTAAACCACTTCGAGAGATATTGTCATAGGTAAGGACCATCTGTCGGGAAATGAGGACAACCACCACCTTGTGGGACCTCATGACATTAAAGTTTCTATAAAGCAAATGAAACCTTTAATCAAGTGAAGAGACAGCCTCTGGAATGGGACAAAAACTTTGCCAGCCCTGTGTCTGACAGGAAACATCTAGAATAAACAAAAAACCCATATTTTCTAATGTGGGTAGGAATAATAATTTGCTCAATCTATTATTTGTATAGAAACAACATCAACTATAACAGAATATGTCTAAAAGATGATAAGGTATAACTGAGAGATGAAACGCACAAAACACTAGATATTAAGTCCAGTTTTCAAGAAAGAATAGGAGAAAAACAGATGATAATACAAAATTCAACTATAATCATTTAAATGAAAACCTTAGGGTATCATTTGAATTTTATGATATATCTTATGCATAAGAACAAAATGACTTAAGATATATTCTTACACGTATTTTATATCTTATGTATGTATGTAGCTTAAAATGAGTGGACCGTTGCCTCTTAGAAACCGAGCATAACAATGCTCTGAGTGACTCTTTTTAACTTTATACTCCAAGTATGTGTGATCATGGGCATGTGATCAGATATCATAATGTTATTTTATAGATTTCATGTTAAAGTAGTAATCAAAAGTGAGAAAAAACGTTTTGTATGGTACTTTAACTCCCTCTGCCATTCATAATTTCATTTGTGCCTCACAGACGTGTCAGAGGGGACGATCAAGAGTTATCATTCATCATATTAGAAGTGAGGTGGCTGCAGGTCAGATAAATGAAGTAAAGTGATGTTCCCAAGGTCATGTTAATACCTAAGAGTGAAAATGATGCATGGCGCAGGGGGCTCTAACCTTCACAGAACGCTTCAACTTTCCACCATATCAATACTGATATTTGAAAAAGATATTCTTTATAAGGGATCAATCCTTTCTCCTTAAACTTACTAAAAGCTTTGGTAAATGTCCAGTGTAATGGACATATTTATCAAGAAGAGTTTGAAGCAGCCAAGCCAAATGACTTTGTTAAAAAAAGAAAAAAGTAAGATAAAAACACATCCCATCTCACTCTCACTTGGCTTTCTATTTTAAGAAGTAAGTTGCCAACCTGTCTAAACACAGTGTGTTGATCTCAGGGGAAAAATGTTTCTTTGTTTCAGACCAGCTCTAGAATGGTAATGAGAAGTTACCAATATTTAATAGGTGAGATGGACAGGTACTCATACCGTATTTGAACTAAATTTCCCTCTTCTCTGTGTCCTGTGTAAACTTCAATAAAACAACTAAAAAATTGTAAAAGCCGAGAACAAGAACAAGCTCAGATTTTTTTACCTCCAATTGAGCCTGAACTTAGCAATGAGAATGAAAAGTGGCTGAGGAAGATTTACCAGAGACATAGGAGAATCAGGAGAGAAAAATATTAAAACCCATAATATTTTCACCTGTATCTGGTTAGATTGTGAACATGGTTTTTAGGATACTATGCACGTGCTGTTGACTACTCTGAAGGAACAATGTTCTGTTCAGACTGCAGACCACCCTTCACCAAGACTAGTATCCATCATTTCCTACAGAACGTCCCCATACAATTCAGATTCCAGGGCATATTCTGAACTCCACTAGGAGCACCTTAGGGATAAATTTGTGGCTTTTATCATTGGTGGCTCTTACCACGTTTTTTCAGGAGGAAAGATGTATTTGGCCTCCATTCTTTTCCATTATTTTGTTTTGTTCCACTTCCTATTATTATTGTGGCTCCTTTTCTTTTCCTTTTTGCTACTTTTGTCCTTATTTCTTGAGTAGTCTTGCAGCATACCAAGTGCAAATCATTTTAGATAAAATCTGATTTTATCTGCACTTCAAACAGAGGAGGTGAGTCTCATCATCCCCACTGTTCAGGTGGGGAAAAGTGAGGTCCTTTGTGTCATGTACCAGCAGTCCCCTGACCTTTCAACAGCAAAGGAGAAGGAAAGTCAAAAGGAGATGACCTCACTTCAGCTCTGGTGTTCTCCATTTGTAACAAATCACTATTGATTTCTGTTGCTTTACACATTTTAGCTCATTTGATTGGAAGGACAGACCTCTAACACCAAGTCCCTTGAGTATTTATTGGTTGTTTTTGAAACAGTTTTTCTTTTTTTGTTAACATTTATCCTTTTTTTGTTTTTGTTTTTGTTTTGAGACAGGGTTTCTCTGTGTAGCTTTGCGCCTTTCCTGGAACTCACTTGGTAGCCCAGGCTGGCCTTGAACTCACAGAGATCCACCTGGCTCTGCCTCCCGAGTGCTGGCATTAAAGGCGTGCGCCACCACTGCCCAGCTAACATTTATCCTTTATTTTACATACCAACCACAGGACCACAGTTTCCTCTCCCTCTTCTCCTGTTCCCTCCCCTGACTCCCATCTGTGCTCCTCCCAATCCACTCACTCCTCCTCCATCTCCATTCAGAAAGGAGTAACACCTCTCCCTTCCTCCCACATATCACCCTCCTCAACTACAGCTTACTCAGAAGTGACCCAGGAGGACTTCTAAAGTCCCTCTTTTGATACTCGAAAAGGTGCCCCAGGCTGACTAGTACATCTATTGAAAGGGTTAACTCTGCACTCTATCGGAGAAGGATAGGGAACAAAATCGTTCTCAAGTTAACACATAGTTTGATTCGTCTATGTAAATGGCTAAAGGTCAGTGAAAATTCTTTCATTCTCTCTTCTTTGTTGCTTCATTAACGGCAGCTGTTTGAGCACTGTGATCCGCAGAACATGAATAAATGACGTGATGCTATGGAGGAAGTGACACTGTGATGTTTTGAGACTAGTTTCTAGACTAGAGGGAGGAAGGATTGAATGAACCAGAGGCATCAAGGACATCACAAAAGAACCCACATTAACTACTAACCTGGTTCACAGAATCTGAACCAATAGCCAGGGAGCCTGCATGGGACCCACCTAGGCACTTTGCATACATGCGACAGTTGTGTATCTTGCTTTATTTATGGAACTCCTAACAATGGGAGCAGGAGCTGTAGCTGAAGTTTTCCTGGTCCTGCCTGGCCCACAGTCAGGACAAATCTCTCTCACTTGCTAGTCCTGAAGTCACTCAGACCCAACCAAGTAAACACACAGAGACTTACATTATTTATAAACTATATGGTCATGGCAGGCTTCTTGCTAACTGTTCTTATATATTAAATCAACCCATTTCTATTAATATATAAGTTGCCACTCGTGGCTTACTGGTATCTTAACACCTGCTTCTCATCATGGCAGCTGGCAACGTCTCTGTTTCAGGCTTCCTCCTCCCAGAATTCTCCTCTCTCCTTGTCCTGCCTATACTTCCTGCCTGGCTACTGGCCAATCAGTGTTTTATTTATTAACCATTCAGAGCAATGCATTTAACATACAGAGCATCCCACAGCAAGGGGCTGTCCCTACTTCTTTAGCTGGCTCTTGGGAACCTATTCCTCAAAGTGGGTTACCTGGTCCAGCCTAAATACAAAGGGAGGTGCTTAGTGTTGCCACTGCAACTTGATATGGCATGGTTTGTTGATGCTCATGGGACCTCCCCTTTCTGAACAGAACCAGAGGACGAGTGGAGTAAGGGAGAGTGTGGAGGAGAGGTGGGGGAGGAAATGGGAGGAGAGGGGGAGGGGAAACTGTAGTCGGGATGTAAAATACATAAATTAAATTTCTTAAAAAATTGAAAAGATAATCAACAGCTGCACCAAATGCCCAAGAGAATTTAGGAATTATAAGACACTCAGAATTAAAAACGAAAACACTTTATTCCCTGACAGTTTGGATTTATGCATCCAAAACATTAGCCAGTGACACTGACTAAAGAGGCCTCTCTCTCTCTCTCTCTCTCTCTCTCTCTCTCTCTCTCTCTCTCTCTCTCTCTCTCTCTGTGTGTGTGTGTGTGTGTGTTTGGTGTTCCCAAGACAGGGTTTCTCTGTGTAGTTTTGGTGCCTGTCATGGATCTCACTCTGTAGACGAGGCTTGCCTCGAACTGACAGAATTCTGGGATTAAAGGCATGCATCATCACACCTGGCCTAAAGAGGCCATTCTTAAATAAAGTTTCTTTAAAAAGAATAAAAACAAACAAAACAAAACAAACAACAACAACAAATACCCACTGACTTTTCCTACCTTGGTCTCTCAAAGCCCGAAGGCATAGTTAAAAAAAAATCTGAAGAGAAATTCCATAGAATTCCATGGAAATGTGCTGACATCACCTGGGCAGACACGGAGCCCAGCCTGTCTTCAGCACCTGTGGTGTGACACCTGCGCAATCATATTTCCAAGATTCTGAGACATGACGTCTACGTCTGTAATGCTACTGAGAAGTTCTCTTCCATGGCAAATACTTCTGAAAGATGAGCAAAGCATGTTGTGCTGAGGGAGAACGTGAACTCTGATACAGTTTCAACAGGTACCTTTAGCAACTGGGACGGTCCTTGTGAGTTGTCATGCTGGAGGTAAAGCCAGGTGCTAGGCTGCCACGAAAAGGTAAACCTATGCTGATGCTTTATGGTGTGTATAACACTTATTTAAATGGCTCTTATTTGGGAGTCTATGAAAAGTAGTTTTTAAGTGCTTTCCTTTTCTACAAAGGTATAATCTTTTAACTGTGTATTTCTACCATGTAAATTACATTTTTTGTAAAAACGTTCTAAATTAAAATTGACAAGATTTTTCTTGCAAAGTCTATTCCCATAGTCCTCTCCTGACACCCACAGTCTTCAAATTAATTTTATCACAGAGCTAGCAAAGTCAAATTAATATCGGTCTACTAGGAATATCTTGCCCAAAATCCTTTGCGACCCTAGAGCTCTTTTATTAGATCTGTTTTTAATTGGATGTATAGAGAATCCATTAAAGAACTCTATAGAAAAAAAATGTCAAGTCTGAGAATATTAAGCCAAAAAGAAAAAGGAAGAAAAGACCTTCATTGTATCTTCTTGTGATGTCCTAGACATATAACTTTTAAATAAGGGATCTCAACCTTGGCTGCACACAGTATTTCTGCCATAATTAGAGGCCACAGAATTGCCTTTTTGACAAATTGACTTCCTATTTCAAACAGCCTAAAGCAGCTTTGACCCTTGTTAAACTTTTAATTTATACTAAATTAGTAGACATGAGTCTTGAAGCAGGGGTCCTGTATGTAGTTACAGATGATGGTCCCACCTCACATTTATGAAATGGTCCAGGACAGTGACTGAATCTGCTTTCTCTTGTGGCCACCAATCAATGAAAACGTAGTTTAATAACTTGAACTAAATTGAAATGATTCCACACAAGAGCTCTGTTCATCCAATTGTTGAAAACTCATGAAAAATTATTTGAGTATGCATAAAATTTTAGTCTCATTCAAAGACTTAGCATTTTAATTTATGGGCTCGAATCATTTACTTTTTTTCTTGTGATAGAAGATTTCCAGGTTAAAGTACTACCTCTTTACTAATATCTAGAATATAACTTTGGTGCCTCAAATAAATATGAGTCGATGTACTTAAGGCTCTTTTTAAATTTCTAGGAAAAAGAACCCTTACATTCTCAGTATGCTGACATCTTACTGCCATTTGGTTAGAGCATCCTATAGCTGAACAGAAACTTACCTCAGGATCCTGCTGGTTCACACCATGTGTCAGGTCTGTCGTGTCTGAGGCTGCCACCTAAAGCACATGATTTTTTTTTCTCCTTGAACAGAGATTCCTAGCCCACAGCATGATCATGAGATGATTTCTCTGACCACCATCCAGGATTTACCAGAGACTAACTGAAGATGATGAACATTGGACAAAAATTTGATGAGACATTTTAATCATTATGAACCTAGCAGTAGGAATAGAATGACAGCTCTGCCTTTATGCTCCAAAACTTATCATAAGTTTATGGAAACAAACATTTCTTTATTTTCCAATTGGATGTAGGAACTTATTGCAACATTCTTTTGGGCACTTGATAATATGATCTAAAACTAAAAATGCACATTTAATGTGCCATGAGAACCACAGGCTCAAGTTCTTATTCTAGTAATCTAAAATTATTTGATTTTTGAAAGTTTCGTGGATACTGGCTGAAACATTTTCATAGAATAGCTAACTTGGAAATCAGTAGCACTCACTGAAAAGAGTTATGGTGGAGTACCATGCATGCCTGAAGGTGACTTGTAGTTATCGCCTATGTAACTGATATCACCCTGACTCACACATCAGGCATGCTCTCCACAGCAGAGCTAGCTGTGTGCCCTCCAAAATTAGTGATTTTTAAAACCAAATAACTATGGGGGAGCAAGCTCAGCATCAGGAAGTCAAAAGTCAGTGGAAAATGGTTCCTCTGGAGTGGGAGTGAGATAAGAGAGGACAATGGAGGGACATTACCAAAGTGCAGTATACGTGAACTGTGAAATAATGAAAAAGTACAAAAATTCTACTGAAGTTGTTAGGACTATCTATATAAGTCTATTTGACTAGTTATGTATCTATTTTAAGCTAAAAATGTAGGAAAGGCAAGTATGATTTGATCTTCTTATAAACATATACATGAACAGAAACATTGTATAAAAGTAGGTACAAAGCTATGACTGGCTGATATGAAGTGGAGAAGGTACCACTACAAATTTTATACATTTCCATATTTTTAGCTTTTTACAATGAACCCACATTGCTTTCCTATTTTAGGGAAATGATTTATTCATTAAAATGCACTGAAAAATAGATTGCATCAAATTACCTTAGTTTCCATTTAACTTGCAGAGTTAAAATTCAGCATTAAATTCTTTTATTTATAGAGGCGATGGCACACAAGTCATTGTAACAGTGACAACATCCAGCACTGTACTAAATCCACAGCCCAGTACTTTCAACGTTCATAAGACACTGAAAAGTAAGACACTTGCTGCCCATAATTTGCAAATGGATAAGTTAAGATTTGGATACATCGATTCATCTTTATCCCATTGAAAGTGCTACATGCGTCTGAGGACAGCTGACATTCCTAACCTCTGGGCTAAACTGCCTCATGATTTTATTCACTGTGCTCATGAAATGAAATGATGTTCTTTGCATTCCAGATGTGACGAACAACAAAGGGATCAAGGGTCTCTAAAGAGGTCAGAAAGCCAAAGGAGTCTCCACCTACCTAAGTGGGAAAGTCAGAAGCAGACTGGTCTCCTGGAAGCATCTACAATCTGCCAAGTCTCCAGAAAGCTTTCATGAGTGTTCTGGGTACGGAGGAAGGCACTCTTCTCAAGGGTTTCTATGACCTTCACATCTGTTTATGCATCTAGCTGCAACCACCTCTCTAGAACACTGTCCCCTCTGTCCCCCTTCCAGTCCCATGGAGTGTCTAAACACAGCAGCTGTGAGCTAAAGCCACATGATAAAGGTGACCACAGGATATGACTTCTACCTTCTCTACAGGGCAAAGGGACCCCAAGGGAACAACGGGTAACCTAAAATTACCGTTTTATTATGTATTCTGTGTGTATCTGTGTGTAGCCATATAAAGACATATAGATGCACACACTCACACACACACACACACACACACACACACACACCTGAATATTTTAGATGTAAACATGGGTATCACAGCATTACAGATGAGAACATGGACACCAATATTACAGATCATGGTTTCTGTGTTTACTACCTGGATGATTTCCAGAAAAGGTCTTATTCTCTCCATGCTTCAGTTTTCTCATCTTTAAAATGAGAACGATGTTTCCAACCTCATAATTGTTTTGAGGTGTTTCAACATTTTTGTATATTAAAAATTAAGAATTTAGCATGTTCACAGTAATAACAGAACTGGATGGTTGAGAGATTTTAGCTATGGTATTAAGTATGAGAATGATTCTAAGTGGTTTATAAAAATAACTAAGAATGATTAACTTTTTTAGCAGAACTAGGTTCATTTTGTTGTTGATTGACAGGCAATTATAAAATTTTTCACATGTACTAAGAAGAAAAGTTTTTTTTTTTTTTTTTTTTTTTTTTTTAACAAGGTGAATCAAAACTCCATACTCTGTTTTTCTGAAATCCTGAATGTTAGGTCCGCAAAGCAGATGCCAAATGGCACTGGTGGTGGCAGTATTTTAAGGAGGTCCCACTTGGGAATCGCTTTTCCTAGGAAACTTGGTTTATTTAACTGGGAAGCAGAAACCTAAAGCAATTCTCCAAAGCCCTTCACGGTTGGTGAGCACTCCTGCCCTCCGTTCACTTTTGACCTCAGCAGTCTAGACCGGAATGCTTCAAGCTGCAGCTGACAGTGTCTCCCCAGCCTGGCAGAGTCTCACATGAGCCACGAAGCCTCTTCAGTGTCTGAGCTGTGTTCTCTCCATCATTTACCCCTAGAGAACCCAACAGGCTCTAACCTGGTGCTGGAGAAGTCAGGCAGGAGGGGCCAAAGTGGGGTGGAGGGTTATTTTACCTTTTTCTTTCTTTTATTTGTTTTTTAAACTGTTCCTTTCTTTTCATGAAGAGTGACTCTATCTTTTTTTTTCCTCGCTGCACCCACTTAACACTAGGTAAACGACACTAGTTTGAAAATGACTAGTATTATCTTTTTACTACCTGTGACTAATGCGTTTTCACTCTAGATTTGATCGTTCATTGTCCTGCTTATATTTCAATCTGAAAGGCTGTACGATAGAAACATAAGAATTTAACCAAGAAAAGGAGATTCAGAGATCTGGCCTATGTGATTTATTTTTTATGTTTATTTTGCTTTATTTCCTCTTCTCCTTAATGTTAAAGTCTCTCTTAAGCAGCTACTTCTAAAGTTTACTTCAACTATTATTTCAGGTTACTGGGCAATTGAGTTGTGAGGGACTTTTATGTCAACAGTTAACTAGAATTATTCTTTCCTTAGACAGCTCATTAACCATGATTCAGTTAAGAACTCCTGCTATAACTTTATAGTTGATCCTTCAATAAGAAAGATGGTTACTTGTGAGAGATGCAGATTGAGTCTCTGTCCCATTGTTTGTGGAAACCACTGGCTTCCCCATCGACTGTGTCCTGAAAGAGAAGGCAGTTCTCTCC
Source organism: Peromyscus leucopus (assembly GCF_004664715.2). NCBI lineage: Eukaryota > Metazoa > Chordata > Mammalia > Rodentia > Cricetidae > Peromyscus > Peromyscus leucopus. The sequence continues at coordinate 12,539,600 of NC_051085.1, forward strand.
CACTGAGGAGCTTAAGAGGTGTGTCAAGAAGTCTGCCATGAGTGTCTGGAGCTTGAATTTCTGACTGTGGCATCCTCAGGTTTTCTCAGAAAGAATTTCAGGAATGCAACAGTCTATATTTTTTTAAATCATTACACTATGTGTGTGTGTGTGTGTGTGTGTGTGTGTGTGTGTGTGTGTGTGTGTGTGTGTGTATGCCTTCACCACAGCATACATGTGTTGATCACAGGACAACACTTAGGAATCAGTTCTCCCCTTCCTTCATGTAAATCCTTGTGATCAAACTCAGTTTATCAGACTTTGTGGTGATATTTCATTTGGGCTGAAATGTGATTTTATGTGTATGTTAATAAATAAACTTTGCCTGGAGATCAGAGATCATAGTGAGCCATTGAGCAGAGTCAGGTGGTGGTAGCCCATGTCCTTAAGTTGATCACATGTCAGGCAGAGTCTGTGTGGTCAAGGACACAGCCAAGCATGGTGACACAAACCTTTAATCCCAGTGCTAAACATAAAGACATGGAGGTCTGTATAGACAGGCAGTGACGAGGAAGTCATATGGTTGGGTTTAGAGCCAATGAGAAGGCAGAACAGAAAGGCAATAAAAAGACAAGTCAGACAGGAAGAAACTCTCTCTTGGGGGAAGCTACTGCTGGTCATAAGCTAAAGCTAGGTGGCTCTTGCTCTGATCTCTTTGGCTTTAACTTTGTATTTGGCTCTGTGTTTCTTATTTAATAAGACTATTTAGAAATTCATCTACAAGACTTTGGTAACTTTGCCTGCTGTGCTGTTCTTAAGTTGGATTACTTCCCAGTTATCTTCCTAATTTAATGGGAAAAACATCTACCCTACCGTTGAATGGAGCTGGTTGCTGACTGCCTCTTGTCTGAGCCTGTCTTTGAAGTCTCCCAAGCGACTGTTGTTGAGGCTGCAGCTTACATTTTTACACCAGGCCATCATAAATTTCCTTACAAATGAGGTGACAATCCACATCTCCATTTTCACATGAAGCGTTAGTAAACCTGCAGGCAGATTTCATTTTTACACAGATTTGAAGGATCTGAAAGTGGCGGTAATGTCTCCCGCACGGAGAGAACATTTAGGTGTGATTGTTTCTAACTCAAGCTGTCAGTTTGTTGTTAAAACTCAACAAGAGTCAGGAGAGTAACAGAAGTAGTTTGCATGTCCTTTAACATCGTGATAGGCTCTTCTCTTTTGACAACTTTGATAATAGATGTTCCAATTCATGCGGGCAAACTGGTGACATTTCAAGATCTACACTATCAACTCTTATAAATGAAATTTTCAAATATACAACACTTCTATCTGCCACAACATCATTTAACAATAGCACAATTTAAAGCATTAAAATGCTTTTCCACTGCTATTGAACATCTCAACCTAGGAGACACATACATGAACATGCAGAGTTTCTTCAAATTTGTGTTGTGGAATGAGCGCTTCAATAAAGAGAGAATATAGAGTACCTATGATTGTCACTTTGCACAGGTTTCAATGTAGTATATTTGACAATATCCTGATATTGACTTTGTAAAGGGATGATACAACCATCTATGTTTCTCTGAGAGTCCAAGAGGTTTCTTCAAGGTATTGATTCCAGGAATTATCCAGGGCTATAAACAATAGGTCAAGGTACATCTGATAATAGAAAGGATGGACTTGTTTGAATTCTTATAGTTCAGCTTCCCTGAGATCCTAAACACAAAGACAGAGCATTGGTGTCCAGGTTGCAGCCCCTAATGTTCTGGCACTTTCTCTTGTAGCTCTCTCTGCCTGAGGTGTTAGAATTCTTAGGTTAGGGTGGGAAAGGTCTAGTCATACAAAGGTGAAAAACTCTATGTGTTATGATGGTGACTCTTACAATGGGCTACTGTAAAGATAAAGAGATATAAGCTATGATCTGACTACTGACACACAGTTCTTAACCAGAGGATTCTGATGCAAGCAAGCTCTTCAAAGATAACCCTGAGTTCCTTATTGTAGACCTTTAGCAAAATCACTTTTCTATACCCAGGGTTTCTAGTTTCCAGGGATCCCTCCATCCTGGGCAGCATGCCATTGCCAAGCCTATGGCATTTCAACATGTCAGAGCTAGGTTGACAATTTCACAAACTTAACCCTGGACGAACACTACTTTCAAATTTCTGTTGCCTGTTTATCTGTCCTAAATGTATGTCTATGTGCAAAAAAACTGAGCTAAAGTGTGCAGGCATTCTAATAGAGCAGGGATACATTTTCTCTCCCATTCCTCATAAGATCATGATGAAGTTGCAGAGGATGAGTGTCCTCAACTTGCAGATGAGCCTATGACTCTAGGAGTACGCAGCTACTGTAGTTATAGTAGATCCAGGCTTTATTGCACTTGTTGGGTTGAGCACACACTGTGAGTGCATAATCTCTTTACCAGATCACATCACACATGAAAAGAAAGCGGGATTCTGACTTGGAAACAGCACCAGGCCAAGGACATAGATTTGTGTGCTATTTCTAAAAATATTATACTGAAAAAGGAAATTTCTGAACGGTTTTCTAAAATACTGTCTATTAGATTCATAAAAATTCAGACTTCGAAATCAAACCCAAGCTTTTGAATCTTCCTGTACCTCTCCCCTGCTATCATATATTCAAATCCAGGACACTTATTGGCAATTTTTCCCCAGACTGAGCAGTTTCCTTTCCTTTAAAAATATTAATTTTTATTAGCATGCAAAGTATTATGTATCACAATGGCGTTTTACAACAAACTGTGTTTTAGTAGAATCTCCTTTCTTCTTATCTCCCCATTCCTCTGCTATCCTTGATATCTCCTTCACATGTGAATATACATATATATGTGATATATATGTATATATATATATATCACATTTTCATTGTTTATTCATCATTGATAGGGATTTGGGCAGATTCCATTCCTGCGATACTATGAATAAAGCAACAATAAACATGGATGTGCCAGTATCTCTCTGGTAGGATGTGAAGTCCTTTCAATGTAGCACCTAGAAATGTCTATGTGGGCCATATGGCAGCTCTCTTTCTAACGTTTTGAGAACCCTTCATACTGATTTTAATAACGGCTCCACTATTTTCTATCATTGAAACATGGTTCCTTTTTCCCTGTATGTTGGCCAACATTTTTTTCTCAGACTTCTTATAGCCATTCTGCTCAGTATTTTTTATCTTAAAATAGTTTTAATTTGTGTTTCTGATGAGTAAGGATATTGAAAAGTTTTTTAAAATGCTTATTCATCATCTGTGTTTCTTCTGAGCACTATCTTTTCATTTTGTTAGCTCATTTGTTGAGTTTTGGGTGTTTAATTTATAAATTTGTAAATTCTGGATATTAGATCCCTGTTTGAAGGCCCAGATTTTTCTCCTGTTCTGTGTGCTCTGATTGCAATTTGTTTCGTTGCTGCTGCTGTTATGTCTGCATGACCTTTATTCTACAGGAGTCTAGTTCCAGGAGTCATGCTAAACTCACATCATTTTATTGGCCATGTCAACAATGCACATTCTATGCGCCCTTCATCCATTCTCTGCACACTCACTCAGGGCTTCTGTGGCTCTCCACACTCTCTGGCTTCCACAACAGCGCGTATGATAGGGCATGGCATAGGGTCACAGAGTTTGTTGAATGAAGGTCAGGGATTAGGTAAGTAGATGGGGAGAGTGAGTCTCATTTACACATGAATGTGGTTAGATTTTACTCCAATGATCAATACGCCTACAAGCTAATTAGGGTACAAGGTCAAGAAAACTTTTACAGGGAATGACATTTATGTAATAAGAATAATTGAACATGTGAAATCTTGGAATGATTTATATTAGATAAATTATGATATAAAAGTTGTTTCTTGTAGTTGTAACATACTGATATGACAGTTTGTTTGACACTTTTGTAACATACTACCTTGCTGGCTACACTACAATTAAAAAAGTCTATTATTTTAAATAAAATTTAATTGTTTTGAGATCATAATATGATTACAACATATCTCCCTTTCACTTCTTTTCTGCACACCCTCCCATATACCCCTTCCCACTTGCCTTCAAATTCTTTGCCTTTTTTTTTTAACCAATTGTTATTGCATGCATACATGTATATGCGTGTACATATAAATATACATATCCTTAAATATCTTGCATGCACACATGTATATACATGTATACATGTATAGTTACACATATATACATATATACATTTCTAAATATCTTGATGATAAGCCTATGTGATGTTTCTCTTTTTCAATGAAAAACAAATGAATAGTTGTCTTGAATTAAAGAAATGTGACTGAAATAACTTATAAAGGAATAGGTCTGCCTGTTTCATATCTTTACCTCTAAATAGGGGTAGATCACACACAGCATTCTTTTCCTAAGTTTGTGTATTACCAAGTGACAGGCTAGTATCATGTCATGGTGATGGTGTTCAGGAAACAGTCGATGCAAATGTTCAGGTGATTCTTTGGGTTGTCCTCCTTTTCTTTCCTCTTTTAACATGGTGATAACCAGAACCAATTGATTTGTTTCTCAGATTGCTAAACACCTCCCAACACTTTTCTCAATACCAGTGTTGAATAAATCATTGTAATGTTCCCCTGAAGTGAATTGAAAATTAATTTACACAACCAAGATGATCCTCCTAATAACAGGGTACATGGGATGGGGAAATTGGAAATCATTACCCAGCAAACATTATCTGCATTATTTTTGTAGCTGCTGTAGATTGCATTGTAATAGAAAATTAGGAGACCGGCTGTGAAGAAGTTTAAGAGGGTCCCCTGAAGAGCGGCTGCTTTAAAATTGATTCTTTAAGAAAGCATTAAAAAGCTATTGGAATTGATTGCCTGCTAATATAAAGGAAAAACTCTTTGCCACCATTTGAGTTAAAAAAGAGCATCTTCATTCATGCATGATATTAAAACTACTGGCCTGAAAGCCCCTGTAGAAAGATAAAGGATATGGATGAGATATTAAAATGGCAATCTTTACCTTATCTGGGATTTAAACTTAATACATGGCTTTTATTAATTTACCAGGAACCATTAGTTAGGATGTCAAAGAACTTACTTACAATTAAAATGTTATAGAATTGTGGTATCTTTAATAAACAGTAGATGATGAATTCTCCATTAATCTTCCAAGCACAAGACAACACCTCTACAAAGAATAATTTTGAATATACTGATTTTTTTATTGCAAACTTTCTGAACAGAAGCAGTAGCAGTCTCAGCCAATAACATCTCTGATCAGCTCTTCCAACTTTTCTTGAGATGAGAAAATGACCAATCAGCTGGCAGCAGTTTCTAGATTTAAAATGGCAGTCACCATCTTATAAACATATCTACCGAGCCTTAAAAGGTCCCATGTATCTGATACATGGGCTGTTATTTGACAATTTTTTGATTGTTATTTGATTCTGTGTATGGGTATACACACATGTAACCAAATTTGATAGGGTACCTTCACACTAAATTTCTCCCTCTTTCTAAACCTTTAATTTTTTTAAACCTTTAATTTTTATTGTGTCCAATAGACATCTGATTTTTTTTAATACTTGATTAGTACTACTACTTAACAGCAAAAAATAGTTTAAAAAGGCTTTTCGAGTATAATATATCAGGTATTGCTTTTTGGCTTCTGGGTTAGCATCAAGCATACTATCAAAAACAATGGATTACCATGTACTTCAGAGGTTGTCTTGGAACTGTGTACCTCACCATCACTCCACTTGCTTCCTTAATCCTCCTCCCTCTGTTTTATGAATGGTAAATATTCCTACACAGATGAATTATATCAGCAGATTTTCAGTGCAGGAACAGGATAGATGCAGACGATGTCAGCTAAATTTTCATTCCTAAGAGGAAAATTTTGACGAAGCCCCCAGCTTTGTGCCTCCCTCTCGGTGGTATCCCCAGGTCCTTAGTGATGTTGTGATAAAAACAAACAAACACAATCCAACTGAAATGAGGCCCTTTGGGTGCCTCAGTTATGAAGCCTCTGGAGACCACTGAGTTGGACTCATCCACACTAGACTGAATTTATCTATATTCCAACTAGATGGCGGACATTTCTCATATATCTACTTCAAGAAGCAAACAATACTTAAATGGAATTTCTTTTCATTTCCAGAAAATTTTAAATTAAATAATATTTATCATGACAAATTTTAACAAGCTTTGCTATGTCCATTTATTAGCATTTAACTTCATTTGAACAATGGTTATATTTTCATATACCCTGGTTTGCCTGGGACAGCATCATTCCAGTTGCCATGAGTACCTATTTCTCTCTCAACACAAACCTGGTGTGAAGGTAAATCATCACACAAGTATCTTATTTACCCCAAACACATTAGAGCAATGTTTAGGGCTTGTTAATGTTGATGATACAGATGCTTACAAGAATCATATCATTAAAGTTTAAACAAAGTCACAAAAATAATATGACATTTATTACTAAGTTACAACACTTTCAGATTGTAGAATTCATACAAGTTATGGGGTTAAAAAAAATCAGTGATAAACAGTGAAGGAAAGTTCTACTTAACTCACTCCACAAAGAAAACTATAATTAGTAGACTTTGTCTGTAGAGACACAAATGGAGTTATATTTTTTCAGAAATGAAACAATCATATATTTCACACTGGTGAAAAGAAATAAAATAATTTTTCAATAATGAACACAATTATATTTCCTTATCATGCTCTTCAAATTTGTGGGTCAAAGGTAAAAAACAAAACAGCAAGTGTTGACAGCAAGGGAGAGAACCTGCATGACATATGGCCACCCTAGCAGTGGGGGATCTCCCAGACCACTTCTTTCATGCCCGAGTTCCTGTGCTTCTGCAGACTCTCCTAACTTAGGTTCTTTAGTAACTAGCACCAAATATCGCATCAAAAACAATGCTAAGTCCAAAATGGTGAAATCAAAACAAATGCTTGTGTTATGAAAAAGAATTCCCAAAACCAAGGGAAAGATTCTTCAAGTTGAAATATATATTCCTTATATAGATATTACATTAAAACTTCAAAACATATTTAATTAATACTATTAAATAAATGTCAATATTTTATTATAGATTTATAACTTTTTCAGAATACAGAAGTCATGTACAACATTGAAAAGATCTGTTTGGTGTGCTCTGTCTGAGTTTGCGATTTTCTTTCTGTAAGAGTTCCCACAAAAACTACAATTTTTATTCTGATAGTTTGACGCAAATATTAATTTCAAATATCACATGTATTTGATAGAAAACATGTTTTTATATTAGACCCATAAAATGGTGTACATACTCTAACAGTAGTTACATATAAATATAGACACATGGAGCTAGAGTGTAACTCAGTGGTAAAGCATGTGATCATCATATATAAGGCCCTGGCTTTATTGCCCAATGCCACAAAAATCAAAGTCAACTATATAGATATAGATATATAATGTATGATTTATATACATGAACACATAGAGACATACATATATGTTCATTTGTGGTATTAATGTCCTAGGATAAAGGGAAATACAATTATTTTCTTTTTTCCCCTCAGAAATTGTTCTTATTTTATTTAAAGACAATTTCCTTCTTGAAAGAACAAGAGGAGAAAATTATTCTGTGATTCCAAAAGATAGGGGTACCATTAAACTGAGTATGTGTTCTGCTAGAAAAAAAAAAAAGAGATAAAAATAACTCTGTAACCATCTCCACATATTGAAACACCAGACAGCATGTAGAAAAAGCTGCAAATGAGCTCGCCTATGTATCTCAGTATACTGAAAAGCATAACTATTCCTCTCCCAAGGACAATAAATTGAAAAGAAAGGACCCATACTCATAACACAATAGAATTTAGATTGTTTTGTTTCATTCATTTTTCAGTGAGTCCAATATGCCGCTCACTGAATTCTACAAACACAATAGAAAAATGCAGAAACTCCTCAGAAAACTGAGGAAATATTCATCTCTCAAATAGGCACACAAGAGTGAGAAGGAGCCAGACAATGTAAAGGACAGAAAGCAAAGTGTATCTTGATGCATTATAAGATCTGTGAACACTAGCCCGTTTTTACACATTTTTCACTCTTTTTATGTATGAGAGGACTGAGACACAAATAACCTTCACCTTATCACCTCTGAAGAGTGTGTCAATAAGCAGTGGGCAAAACAGCTAAACTGTCTGTCTCTGGAAGAGTCAGTACCTAAACACACACAAACACACACACACACACACACACACACACACACACACACACACACACACACACCAAGTCCACAAAATAAAATACTGTTTTATTGAACACTAGAAAGTCTAGTCCAGTGTTAACCTTTCTGAGTAATGAAAGATATTTAAAATAAAAAAAAAATGCAGAAGTCCAACATTTCTGGTGCATCACTCTTTCTACAAATCATTTCTTGTAGTTTTCTTTCTTTAATTGACATGTTAAAGAAAACTGAGCAAATGGAAGCACAAGCCATTGAAGGATATTCTTTTTAATGAGACCAGACATCATCCATCAAGATTCTTGACAGGAACTGAGAACTGACTGCTGCCCTGTCCCAGCTGATAGCTATAGAGAAAAAGGCTCCACCCAGAAGGGCAGCCCAGCCAGGCTCAGCATTCCCCCTACTGTTATGGCAGCCGTCAAGAAAAATTATTTGTGAGGCAGCATCTTGAACAGATGGCCTGTAGACAAGTTAGAGATGGGAAAACCTATGAGAAGAAAATTGTAGAAGTAAAGCCCAGATTTTAAACCACAGGCCATAGACTACTGATGAGCCCTACTCTCAAGCTGAGGGGGTAGCAAAGGAGAGATTTCCTGCACATGTATTAGCCAGACATCTACCTCTCTGATCCATACCAGATTCTTGGAGGCTGCTTTGCATGGTCACCCCAAGTTTGTGGGTGATGAGGGCCAAGTGAGGAAACTTAAAAGTCTATATTTATATTTACCTCAAGTGAAATCATTCCATAACATTCTGGAAAAGGGGGATATGCATTATTACAGCTTAAGTTATCAACTTGGTTGAATAGAATTTTCCTGAATAGACAGTCCTTTGCCATATCAGGAGTGGAAATGAGAGCCTTGTCCATACTAAAATATGTACTCTAGCAAGGTGCAGAAGAAGCCACACCCCTGCATAGGCATTCTTTCTGATGTTTCCAAAACATTAATGCTATGAGTATACTTGAGAAGGAATAGGGAGGTGCGCTTCCTAGCCCTTAGGCTGGAATTTCACTGAGAACTCTGTCCTACACCTCAGCTTATCCTTCATTCTAAAGGTGATGAGCTCTGCTCCCCACTTCCAGAGCTACTCTGAGAGCCCATGAACAAGCAGACTCTGCACAGCCTTGATATTTTGTTTTACTTGCAAGAGAGAATCTACTCTTCACCTTTTTCAACATGTTTGTCGCTTTTATCTGAAATTAACTACAAACTCATATTTCTGCCATTAGTAACAGTAGGATATTACTTATTAAGCACTTTTCTCTGTGTGTTTAACCTTGATCACAGCCTATCTCACAGAATTCAACACTTATGGTGTATAGTAGGTTTTCTCTGACCACCAGTCCCCAAATCATGACATGGAGACTTAATATTAGTTATGAATGTTCAGCTTTATCTTAAGCTTGTCCCACTAGCTCTTGCAACTTAATTTAACCTGTTTCTCTTCATCTATGTTTTGCCTCAGGGCTTTTTACCTTTCTTTTATTCTGTATATCCTATTTTTCCTGTTTCCTCCATGTCTGTCTGGCTAGCCCCAGGCATCTCCCTCTTCTTCTCCCTTGTTTTCTTTTCTCTAGAGCCTAGATTCCTCCTTTTATTTTTTCTCTCTGCTCACCAGCCCCACCTATCCTCTGATGCCTAGCTACTGGCCATTCAGCTTCTTATTAGACCAATCAGGTGCCTTAGGAAGGCAAGGTGAAACAGCAACACATATTTATATAATTAAACAAATAAAGCATAAACAAATGTAACACATCTTTACATAGTTAAACAAATGAAGCACAAATGCAACATACCTTTACATAGTTAAAGAAATATTCCATAACATAAACAAATGTAACTCATATTTACATAGTTAAACTAATATTCCACAACAATGGTATGTATTTTGTGAATAAAAAAGCTAGAATGCAAAGATGCGACATAATTCAGTGGAAGTCCTAAACTTATTGTAATTTTAATGAAAGATTCTTTTGTCTTTGATAGTACCATATTTCCCACATCTCATGGTAACAGAACTATTCTATTGCCCTCTACACAGTGGATAGGATTCTGTTTATATACCTTATATGGCTTTGCTTTTCCCTGATCTAATGCACCAGAGTGGAGAGCTGGAAGAGACTGAATGATTAACCAGGAGTGAGCATGTGATCTTCTAGTGTCAAGCAACATGCTTGGATGTGGGGAAGGAAATGAACTCGTTTGCTTTCAAAATAGTGGGTGCTTCATGGTCTGTAAATGTAGGAAGTACTAGTGGCCTCTTCTGTCTCCTCACAAATACACCCTGCTGCTGAATCAAGCCAGCATTGATGAAAGCAAAGTTTGAGAGATGGGAAGGACATCCTCTGAGTCCAGCCACAGCTGAAGCTAATGCACATCTCCAGACTTTTCCAGAACCAAAAGCAGACCCATGCTTCTGCTAATGCAACTTGGTAAACATCAGAACTGTACTAGAGCCAGAACTGGATTCACTGCCTTTGATTATAAAACCATACTGGCTATTACAGCTCTTCATCAGAAGCCAATTAGAGAAGGGAGTCATTTCACTGTTAGTATAATCAGGACAAAATGTAGAAATGGTACCTAAATGCCCTGTGCATGGCCCCATTAGGGTAATTGGCATTTTTAGTATAATTAGCTTTCATGTGGTTTTTCTTAGGTATCTCTGAGAATAAGAACTGTTTTTTATTCATCCTTGTAATCCCGCTGCGTACAATCTTTAGGACTTAAAGGGTGCTTAATAAATGTTTTTAGAGTAAAAAAAAAATATTCCTAGGATCTTACCAAAAGAGAATTCTGCTTACATGGGTGGTCAATGCAAGACCATTGCATGTTGTAAGTACTCATGTTGGCTCTCTGTTTTAAGACGTAGGCTTATTCTAGAGACTGCATGTCTCTAATGAGGAACTCTTTCCCATCAGCCCCCCCCCACACCTGACTATCATGATAATACTAATCGCTTACTGAAATGCCCATGTTTTATTCTTTTCTTCTTTCATGAAACTATAAGTTTCTTAAATGCAACCCCAGGGATAGTGTCAGCCCTCCAAAATGACAGAGTAGATATACACAATGTACTGAGGAAGTCTGGAGGTTCACTCAGTTCCATATTTCTAGTATTTGCTAATACATCTATATGCCCATTAACTACTGCACTTATAAACATAATAGTTTAGTGTACATGTGTTCTAATGCAACAGATATATTTGTTTGAAATTATTAAATGTTTTCCTGAACAAAATATCTTAGCATTGTATGAACTCTGAATCCCAAAACCTTCTACTAAATCTATATTGGTTAATCATATTGATTAACACAGTATTGCCTGAAGAAGTCTGCTGAATCTGCCATCTGTTTGCACATGTTGTTACAATGGAGATAACTTAGCCTAGATTTACTATAAAAATATATTAAGACAATGAAATCTAGATATATATCATGATGAAAAAGAAACCTAGTCCAATGTTACTTTAAAACATTATGTTTGATTTTGATATTTTTAAAGTATATTAATTGAGGCTTAAAAGTACCTATCAACAAACTTGAGGTAAGGATAACTTACCAAAGTTACATTTAAGTCTGTATAACTTTAAAATACACTAAGTGGGAAGAGTTCAGATAAAATTTTAAATGTTACTATGATAAAAATTATTATGAAGAGAATGATGCCCTTGACAGATGAACTGGAGAATGTGATTTTTTTTTGTTTTTCTTTTTTCATTAACCTCCCTTTTGATTGACAGTTTAAGAAACCATGGTAATCATCTCTGTTCTTTCTCTTCGGGCTTATGTGCCTATGTAGTACTCTTTTTGGTAACCTTTAGAGCTACTGAAAATGACATGCTTGGTATTTTTCCAGGAATATCATGAACTTTAAAAAATACTGTATTGCAATTATAGCATCAATCATTAACCCCCACATATTAAATAAAAACATAGTGTTGTTTTGTATTTGGATGCTTAATTCCTTCTCACTTTTTATTTTTTATCAGAGAAGACAGCTGTAGTTTTAAATAGGATACAACTTGAAACTGGAAGCTTCCAGTTATCAAGTCATGCTTTAAAAAAGAAAAGGGAAAAAGAAAGCTATCTCTCTGAGGCAGTGTTTCCATCAGACACCTAATGCTGGAGTCGAGATTAAATGGACAGGTTTTCATTTCATTTTCCCTTGATGCAACATATATGCATCTCACATGTGAAACAGTTCTCTGGGCAAAGGACTGCTCCTACCCACTTGTGAACCGCAGGGAGTCTTGGATTGCAGTTTTTCTCTACCTGTGGGTAACTTGAATATAGTTCCAATGCTCCTTTCAAAAATGGTATGTGGTCAGGTATTTCCTCCTTACCTGCATAGGCATGTGACATTTACACCAAAGTGATGGCTCCTGAGAAACAAGACGGAGTTCTCAGGGAAGGAAGCAGGCAAGATCTTACGTGTGTTTAATTAAGATGTAAACTTTTGTTTCAAATATGTAAAAAAAAAATGCAAAGGCCCAAATTTTTAGATTCTAAAACAATCCAAGATTCTTTATCTAGGATTTATATGCAATTATACATATAGTGTGACTAAATGTTTTGACTGGAATAAACATAGACTCTGTTTTTAATAAAGATCACAATAAAATGCTGTTTGTAGGTGCCCAGCACCTAGCTACCTAAATGCTGCATCTATTTCTGACTGCTTCTTTCCACAGAGAAAAAATCCCATTCTCTTTTGAGCTGTGATTAAAAACAATAAAAAAAAATAAAGAATGAAAGGAGAAGGGGAAATATATGAAAGGGAAGAAAAGACAAGCTTTCATGAAGATAGCTATGTTAGGAAAGACACATTCCATCCCTGAAGTTTCAGGTTTTTTTGTAAAGGAATCCCCAATTTTTCCTGCTCTCTCCATGACTCTTCCAGAATCAGTTATTTTTTTCAACTTGACTTAATTTACTCAATTGTATCAAACTTTCAAGTCAACTTTCCACCACTTACCCTCTCATACTCAATCTCTGATACTATACAGATGCTAACACTAAAGCACTCTTAATCATAAGAATACCCAGAGCCAAGATCAAGCCAATCAAACAACTAGTAAGGGTTGAGCCGAAGTCCCCTCCATCTGATGGGGAGCTAATGGGAGTGGAAGGCTACTAAAGAAGGCTGTTAAGAGTCACTGTCCTTTGAGGTTGTAGACACCAGTATATTGATTGCAGCCTAATGGATGGCCACACACACAAATGTGCACACGGACGGCGTTGATTGCACTAAGGAGATTACGAATAACAAAAGCTTTAAAATGGACATGAAGCTGTGAGGAAGATGGGGCAGGGACACTAGGGGGAGTTTGGGGAGGCAGTGATGGATGGATATGATCAATGCACATTGTATAAATGTATGGAACTTGTAAAGCTCGAAAAAAATGTTAAACAGAATGTTGGCATTCAGTATTTAAAATGATTTGACACACTTTCCAATTCTGTAGAGCACAGAGTATTACACTTAAGATTGAGAAATTGCTGGTATTTTCTTTTTAAAAAATAATTTATTTAAATGTATTTTATGTGCATTGGTGTGAAGGTGTCAGATCCCCAGACTCTGGAGTTGCAGACAGTTGTGAGTTGCCATGAGGGTGCTGAAATTGAACCCAGGGCCTCTAGAAGAGCAGTCAGTGCTCTTAACTACTGAGCCATCTCTCCAGGCCCTTGTTATTTTCTTTTTAGAAAGTTTTTATATGTCAAGTAAATGCTTACTATTTAACTGGTCAGCATTTGTGTGTGTGTGTGTGTGTGTGTGTGTGTGTGTGTGTGTATTTCTAATAAAATTGTTTTTTAAAATAATGAAAAGGAGAGTACTTGGAACCATCTTAAAGCTCTTTCTTCCAAGAAAGTTTCTCTTATATATAATACTAGTTTTGTCCCTAGCTAATACCTTTTCTAAAACTCTGTTTGAATAACTGAGATTTTTCCCGTCTTTATTCACAACTTTATGCTTGAATCATAGCCTCTACTTGCCAATCCACAGCTTGTACTGGGATGTTTTTATACTAAATAAAAATAATTTATTTTAAATATGGAAATCCTTTCATTAAATATAAGTACAGAAATGCAATAGCATACAATCTGGGAAAGGAGAATTATATAGAGATAAGTATTAGCTATAACACCATTATGAGGAGTATATCATTTAAGTATAAATATATAAAAAATGAAGCCACTGTTGTTCAAAAATCCTATAGCTGAAAAATTAGTGAACAGTCCTAAAACTGATGCAAAGAACAGACCCTTTGCCCAGGTCATCAAGTAAGTTTATTTGGTTAATATTAAGTTTCTCTCTTTTCTACGTAGTAATTTCAATCATTCTGATTTTTAATTTATTAACACACTGGCCACTTCTGTTTTGATTATAGTTAAAAGCAGTTGGCCTAGGCAATTCCCTCTCCATAGAACTTCTGGATTAGAGTGTCACATTTTTCAGACTAAGCGTACTCAGGGATGCTGTAACATCCCCACTGTTTGTAAGGACTCCTTCACAGCTTCCATGCAAAAACCAACCTACAGTCTTTTGTGGGGATATCTTTGTGAATTTCTGTGGGCCTCTTTAGCACTTTGTTTCTTCCTTTTCTCATGTGGTCTTCATTTACTATGGTCTCCTATTCCTTGTTCTCCCTCTTTGTTCTTGATCCAGGTGGGGTCTCCCGCTCTCTTTCCCTCGACCCTCACTCTTCATTGCTCCCACTCATGTCCAAGCTGTTCAAGTAGATCTCATCCATTTCTCCATCATTGGGTGATCCCCGTGTCTTTCTTGGGGTCCTGTTTTCCAGGTAGCCTCACTGGTGATGTGAGTAGCAGTCCAGTCATCCTTGTTCCACATCTAGCATCTTCCTATGAGTGAGTACATACCATATTTGTCTTTCTGAGTCTGGGTTACCTCACTCAGGATGATTTTTTTTCTAGATCCATCCATTTGCCTGCAAACCTCATGATGCCATTGTTTTTCTCTGCTGAGTAGTATTCCATTGTGTATAAGTGCCACAATTTATTTATCCATTCTTCAGTTGAAGGGCATCTAGGTTGTTTCCAGGTTTGGGCTATTACAAACAATGCTGATATAAACATAGCTGAGCAAGTGCCCTTGTGGTACGATTGAGCGTTTCTTGGGTATATGCCCAAGAGTGGTATATCTGGATCTTGGGGGAGATTGATTCCCAATTTTCTAAGAAAGCACCATATTGATTTCCAAAGTGGTTGTACAAGCTTGCATTCCCACCAGCAGTGGAGGAGAGTTCCCCTAGTTCCATATCCTCTCCAGCATAAAGTGTCTTCAGTGTTTTTTATCTTAGCCATTCTGACAGGTGGTATCTCAGAGTTGTTTTGATTTGCATTTCCCTGATGATTAGGGATGTTGAGCAATTCCTTAAATGTCTTTCAGCCATTTGAGTTTCCTCTGTTGAGAATTCTCTGCCTGGACTGAGTCTATCAGGTTGATCTCAGTCCTCAGGCAAGGCCTTGATCTGGAGGAGTGGAAATGGGGGTGTGCTGGGGGGGAAGGGGAGGGGGGCAGGAAGGGAGAGAATAAGGGAATCTGTGGCTGTTATGTAGAACTGAATAGTATTGTAAAATAAAATAATAAAATAAAATAAATAGAAAAAAACTAAAACTGAAACAATACAAAACAAAACAACAACAACAAAACCAACCTACAATGCTTATGAGGCAGGGGGAAAAGTGTATAGAAACTCAAGAAAAAAAAAAAAAAACTTCGAGGGCTGGAGAGATGGCTCAGAGGTTAAGAGCACTGACTGCTTTTCCTTCCAGAGGTCCTGAGTTCAATTCCCAGCAACCACATGGTGGCTCACAACCATCTGTAATGAGATCTGGTGCCCTCTTCTGGCCTGCAGGCATACAGAACATTGTATACATAATAAATAAATAAATCTTTAAAAAAAAAAAAACAAAACAAAACAAAAAAAAAACTTCGAATTATCCCTCTATCCCTCACTTTAAAAACAGCATCCATTTACGCCTCTACAATTGACTATTGCTAGTTAAAACACAAGTTGTTAACATTTAAAAAATTATTTTAAAAAGCAGATTACAGACAAGCGTGAATGCCTGTCATCCCAGCATGCAGGACGCAGAAGCACAAGGACCATTAATTAGAGGGCAGCCTTCAGGTGCAGAGCTAGCCTCTGACTCAAATAAAGTAATAAAAAAAATCTGATAACGTCTAAAAATAATAATAAAATATTCATATCAGCGGCCCGTTGACGACCACTGGCAGATGTGAATTCTCTCTCCTACCACTAATTCTAGCATAAGCTGAAGCACCTCGGGGGGGGTACAATGCATTTACCAGCTAGATAACCAGCATTCTTTCGCGAGCTTTGGCGGCCATGACCATGATCCTCTTCTGCAAACCTCAATGAAGTAAACCATTGCTGGTCTATAGCCCTCAAGCTCACCTTAACCCTTCGGGTTTCAGGCTCCTGCCTAGCAAGTTTTCTCCCTCTTTTGTATTTCATATTGCTTAAAGCCCTAGAAGACACTATATTTAACAAATGGTATTTCCCACACTAGTTATTCTGTTCATTGCTTCTTTCTTGTCCCATCTCTATTTTGCAGAGTATTATTTGGACAACTCCTCTTATTATACCAGTCTGGGGGGAGTTAGATGTGTTCAAAATTATGACTGGTGAACATTTTAGTGAAACACTAGGTTAGAAAATAATCATGACATAGGAAGATGCTGATCTGACCCAGTGCTCAGTCGCTGAGTGATGTGCTCCAAATAGTAAGGTGGAACGCTGAGCTTCTCTTTTGTTTTTGTGACCCTGATGCTGGGGAAAGAAGCTGGGCTGTGAGCATCCTAGGCAAGTACTACATCTCCAACACCATATATCTCTGAGTCACGTTTTTGTTGCGTGGCCAAGGCCTACCCCAAACTCTTGAGCTCAAGCAATTCTCCCTAGTAGCTGCTGTTACAGCCATGCAGCCCATGGTCAGTGAACCGGATTATTGACACCCTCAGATACTGGTTCAGCTAAATCATTTTCTGAAAACTCATCAAGTTGAGGTGCATCCGCTGATGAGATTTGTTGTACAAAAATATCTCTGCTTTGACTGACGGATAACTTAGTCGTGGCTTAGAAATCCAGAGCATGGAGATGCTGGTGCCTGGCTCTTATTTTCCACACCTTCATATGCTCCAAACTTACCTAGGGCTTTGTTTGATATATCCATAGTTCTTGGCTCAGACTTCAGAGAATCTGAACTTACAAGGTAGGAACTCAGAATCTGCGTTTTCAAAGCAGTTCTGCTGGTCCTGGTGAAGTGATTTTCATGGCACACGGTAGTCAATTGCTACTTAAGCTTCTGTATTAACATTTTACAGGTTTGCATTATTTAACATCAAACCAAGTATTTGAATCAACAATCCATCATGAATGTCTATAAAACTGACTTATTTTGTAAATTTAGCTTAATATCCTTTAGTGCAGCATCTAACTAATAGTCCCAGTACTTTACATTATCCAATATATGTTAAAAGCAAATATATGTTTTAAAGTTACTCCCTTGGACTCATATGGTATAATTAAAAGACTAAACAAGATTCATTGTTTAAAAAAATAGAACTATGGAAAAATGGAAACTGAAATAAAAGAACATTCTTTAGGTGTTATATTTGTAGATCATTGTGTGCTCTTTTTCTTATACTTTCTAATAGGAAGAAAAGGGTAAAAATCAAGTTCAAGTTTTCTTTAAAAATTATCGAGGGTTCCAATTAATGGTATGCACATTAAAGAAAAGTGTGACTTGCTTATTTTAGTTCAATGTCACTAAGTGGTCTCTTAAAACTACTGAATAAGACTATTTTTAAAAATCCCTGTCCTTCAAGAGAGAAATTTTACATATGCAAATAGAGGATGAACAGAGTTCTTTAAAAGAAAATGTACAAAATAGACATTTTTTCTGTCAGTAAGTACTTGAAATTGTCAATGAATAAGACATAAGCGCCCATGCAGTACAAGCATAATGATGTTAGCTAGCATATGAAGTGTGTTCTGCTTTGTGTCTTTAGATAAAAGTGTCCAGAATAATGTAATCAGTCTTTATATTTGTACTTTTAAGTTCTTTTAATTTTAAAATAAAGAGTATGTGTTTCACACAGAGTTGAATTCTCTTCTTCCAAACCAAGGCTTGCAACCGAGTTCTGTGAGGCCATCGAAGTTCTGCCTCCTGAAGAACAGACACACCTGCCGAATATCAAGGTTCTCATTGACCTTGGGAACACAGCAGTTTCAATGCAATAATCTCACTTAGGAAGGAGAAAAACCATATGTGAATGAGTATTAACCGCTCTTAGCCCGCATAACGGATGATCACTCCCTTGGCTCTGGTTTGAATTCTGAGCTAAGGAATTTGGCCTGAGCTTCCTCATGCTTAGCCAGGACAGACTGATAAAGAGGTGCAACATTAGCTTAATCAGCTGCTCTACATTTCCAAATTTTTCCCAATATGTTCCTCTGGAGTTGCTTCCAGTGGGTAGACAGAAAGAAAACAATCCTACTTACAGTTTGTTCTTCTGAAATCAGTTGCCCATGTGCTGAGCTCAGAAAATATAACAGCATCTGAGACCGTTGAGCTCAGAAAATATAACAGCATCACCAAGGTATTTATACAGTAACTAGTTACTGCCTGGAATAACATGAAAATTTTTATATTTTATTTCTGAAATTCACAGCAGTTCTCCTGACATAACTCTTGATGTGAATACTCCAGTTGTACACGCACGAATCTAAGCTGCAGAAAGGCTCAGCAACTCACCTAATGGTGGAATCATTGCATGGTCAACAAGACAGTTAGAAATAAAATAATGACCTAGGAGTATTGATTGGTGGTTTTTAACCTAACCTCCTACACTGTATATTTAAAAAACAGCCAGCTAAGTAGGCTGCTGTTTGGCAGTAAAACACTTACCATATAACAGGAATATTAACAGGTCATATTAATAAAAACAAACCTGGAGCCAGATATTGGGGTGAACGCTAAAAGATCAGAAAAGTAGAACAAGCCACAGCCAACCTCACCTCACCAACTTCTCAGCCGATCATGTTTCCTCAGACTGGAAGCCTCTGAGTCCTCATCCGAATGAATCTCAGCTGAACTGCTGCTAAAAGCCTAAAAATTTAAAAGTCCTCTAGTTCCTGGTCCTCATGCCTTATATACCTTTCTGCTTCCTGCCATCACTTCCTGGGATTAAAGGCATGTGTCTTTCCCAAGCAAGACATGAGATCTCAAGTACTGGGATTAAAGGCGTGTGCCACCATGCCTGGCTCTCTTCCTAGTGTAGCCTTGAACTCACAGAGATCCAGATGGATCTCTGCCTCCAGAAGGCTAGGATTAAAGCTGTGTGCTACCACTGCCTAACCTCTATGGTTAATATAGTGGCTGTTCTGTTCTCTGACCCCCATATAAGTTTATTGGGGTGCACAATATATCAACCACACTTACCAAGTATGTATGACATCTTGGCTTCAACTTATAGCACCAAAGGAACAGATACATCATGCAGACAATATGTATGCAGTGATGAATGTATGATGTTCTTAGTGCTTCATCTATGTTAACTCACCCTGTGTAGAAAGTATGATATTCACATCATCATCATTGTCACTACAAGTAGGGAAGCTGAAGCCAATTACTTGCATAAAGTAGAAAAGCTGATCAATGAAGGACCAATGACTTAAAACAGGTAATTGGTTTCAAACTATGGAAATTTAACCAGGATGGTATATAAACATTAAATAAGTTCCAAATAGCCATTTTTAGCTATTAAAATATGAAGCTGCATGCTCCTATACACCAGGAGTTAATACAACATGACAGAACATCAGTGTAATTCCATTTAATAAAACCTGACACTCCAATCCTTTACCTGCCACACATAGGGAAGGAACACCAACTGGCCATCAGCAGTCCCTCTCTGTTCAAGAATTCTGAATCTTTCCCAACGCACGAAGGTACGATTTTAAACTCCAGAGCAGATCTAAACAGCACGGAATGATCAGCTGTGCAAGAAGCTGTGGATAACCCCAACAGTGAGGAAGGTGGCACTGTGCAGAATGCTCACTGTGCTGTCTTTTCTAAACTTGACCTTACAGCTGTAACGAAGTAGGATAAATATAATCTGATTAGAAATAAATGTACACGAGGTGTCATGCCAAATTATAAATCTTCCTTAAGAAAAAGTCTAGTGGAACAACTAAAATTCTCTTGGATTATATTTATAAGATCTTGGTTTCTAGTGAGCTTGTCTACTTTGAGGTAGAGGGAGGAAATCAGAGGAGTCTTTTTATGGGAGCTGGTCACAGGAATATCAAGTTCTGATTTGTTCTGAAAAGTCAAAAGATTTGTTAGCGAACACAAATTCTGCTAAGAGAAAGGAAAGTGTACATCTTCAGAAGAAAGGAATTTGGGGCGTTGTTTTCACTTAATAAATAGACTCAAACATGTGCATTGCTTGGATTTTTCCTATCTTGATGCTCTTAAAGTGGAGAATCAGCATGAACATTCTCCTCCTTCAGACCATCCTTTCTACCTCTCCTGGGGGCTCAGCTCTGGACAATTACAGGGTTGCTATCACAGCATCTGTCCCTGTTGCTTGGCGGTGATCTTCTGTGTGTAAAACCTGAGGACTCCAGAGGGATGTGACAACGTGAGTTAACATTAAGTTTGACTGTTGTCTTCTGAAAGAAATAGGTTTATTGTACTATAAGAAAAAAGGAGAATACCTGGTTTTTCTTCTTAGAAATTTTATATTTGCCATTGCTGTTCTGTGATTAACCACTCATATTCTGATATTAATAATTTGTATACAATTAAGGAAGTATACAAATTAGGAATATTTCAATTTCAAATCAATAAACAGAAAAAAACTGAAATTGATAAAAAAGTTTGCATTTAAAAATGAATGAATCATTTTCATAAGTTGAACATGTGACATAGTTTAAAAAATTATAATATCTTATTTAGGCTTTAGAGTCCACTAAGTGGACTTATAAAATAAAATTATCCCTTAAAACTATCTACTTAAGATCCAACATCTGCCTTTCTGAATTTCTCTACTTAGTCCCTTCAAGAAGTGATTTCCCATGTAATCTCTTAGAAAATTCAGAACACATAATATTTGAGAATTATGTATTAATTATGACTAAATTTTAAAGATGGTATCGTAACCTAAATTATTTTTCCTTTTGAAATATAAATACTGCAACTTTGGTGGCATGGCACTATTGAAAACAGCCTGCCATATGCTTTTGATTTCACTGAGAGACATGCCATCTGCTGCCACATTAAATAATGATTCAAAAAATATTTGAAGGAAGAATGGCAAAAGACTGGAACCAAATGTAAGAATTCTGTCCACCAACCATCATCTGGTATCTGGCCTGAGTAACAGTTCCGATTACCACTACTCGTAAAGTCAAAGCCAGAAAGAATTAACTGAAAATCTCCCTTTACTGTGGGTGATGAGCTGAGCACAGTGCGGTTCACCCACCATGATTATTGATACAGATTTCAAAAGAAGTCTTTGATATGACAGTGAAAACCAAAGATCCTGAGGTAATTTATATTTTAAAGGCAGTTTTGGCCCAGCGACTGGGATTAAGACAGAGAACACACTTATGCACAGTTAATTTATTTCTAAAATTCAATACCTTCCTGGGGGTTCGGAGGAGGAAGAAAATGATACAAAATAAGATTTCAGGGGAACATGTTTATTTGAAGAAAATAAATCAGTTTTGTTACTAAATTTTACCAGGTGCTAAATCACCCAAGTGTGTATTAACTCCACATAATAAATCCCTTAAGATTCCAGAGAACAGAGGTAATGTTTGTAAGAAACTTAAAAATAGAAATCTACCTCAATTACAATGATCCAGACAATGATTTTACAGTATTTTTTTCCAAAAAGAAAAAGGAGAAAAATGAAATGTTAATTTCCCAGGCAAAGTTTTATAAGTAGCTGCATGATTATTTGGTTTTGTGTACTTGAGAGGAGAAAGATTCATATCCAGTGGACCAAATTTGGGAAGAGATAACACCAACATAAACAAGGTTACTTCAGTTTGACCAAAATCTTCTTTGTAAAAGAAAAATGTAAGATCAATCACTAAACTATAAAACCCGGCTTGAGAATGAAATGCAATCCTGTCTCAGAATTTAATAACAAATATTATAAGGTTGTCTTTAAATGTTTTATATCATATAACCAAAGGGCAATTTTCTTCCAAATAAGAAAATTCCAAGATTTCTTTAAAAAATCAAAACTTAACAGCAGAATTTAAAACAAAAATCTAATGCAAGTACACATTAGCAAAATTCTATGCCCCAAAAATATGTATTTCATCTATCAAGTGGCTACATTTGGCTTGCTCTGGAAAGTTCATGATGTCATTTTTTTGAAAATTACTTAACACGAACCTAAAAAGCATTATAAGAAAAGAAACCAATTATTAGCATATAACATGTATATTAATTCACAATTTATTTACATTATGCTTTTACCTGTTTTACCTATAGGACACCCATTTCATATATAAGAAAACTTAAAGTTGGCAGAGTAATTACCTACCTAAAATGAAACCATTAATTTAGAATTCAAAGGGAATATGATTTTTAAGATACTATGTCAGGCAAGGCTGGAGAGATGGCTCAAGTATTGGCTGCCCTTCCATGTGACCTGGATTCAGTACCAAGCATCCACATGGCACTAACAACAGTCTGTAACTCCAATCCTAGTGGATCTAGTACCCTCTTCTGGCCTCCAAGAGCATTGCAAGCATGTGGTACACAGACATAACAGAGGCAAAATATTCATAAATATAAAATAAAAATAAGTGAATATATTTAAAAGAATATTGTGTCACCACAAAAGGTCAAGTTAAAGACCTCAGTATAAAACCTGGAACTCTGACATCGTTAGAAAACAAAATGAGGACTTTCTACATAGAACTTAAACCATCAGGCTATAAGGTCCACAGGTGACAAATGGGATCTTGTGGAACTAAATAGTTGCACAGCAAAAGAAACAGTCAATCAAGTGAAGAGATAGACTACAGATAATTTGACGTCTTCTTTTCCAATTTGTTTCCCCTTGCTCTCCTTCAGTAATCTGATTCCTATAGCTAAGACTTCAAGTATTATATTGAATAGGTATGGAGACAGTAGACAACCTTGCCTTGCTCCTGATTTAAGTGGAAATCCTTTGAGTTTCTCTCTTCTCAAGAAGATGTTGCCTACAGGCTTGCTGTAAACTGCCTTTGTTATTTGGCAGTATTTCTCTTGTACCCCTAAATTATCCATGACTTTTTTTCATGAAGGGTGTTGGATTTTGGCAAAGGCTTTTCCCCCCATCTAATGAGAGAATCATGTGATTTGGTCTTTCAACTTGTTTTCCAAGCAAATGGACCTAAGGTACAAATTGTTGCAGCCATTTTAATATCTGACAAAATAGACTTCAAATAAAAATGAGTCAGAAAAGATAGGGAATGGTACTACATACTCAAAGGAAAAATCTACGAAGAGGACATTGCAAATATATATGTACCAAACACAAGGGCATTCAAGTACATAGGAGAAGCACTACTACAGTTTAAATCACATATTGGCCCTCACACACTGATGGAAGAGACTTTAATATCCCACTCTCACCAAAATACAGATGATTCAGACAAAATCTAAGCAGAGAAATACTGGAGCTCATTGATTTTATAAACCAAATGAAATTAACAGATACTTACAGAATGTTTCACCCCAAAACAAAAAGTATACAATCTTCTCAGATCCTTATGAACTTTCTCCAAAGTATACCACGTACTCAGACACAAAGCAAGTCTCAACTGATATAAGAAAATTGAAATAACACCTTACAACCTATTTGATCACCACATATTAAAGCTGGATACCAACCACAGAAACAAAAGAGAGCTTACAGACTCATGGAAACTGACCAACTCTCTACTAAATGAAAAATGGGTCAAAACAGAAGTTAAAAAATAAATTAAAGACTTTCTGGACTGTGGGTGAGAGATTTGTCCTGACCACAGGACAGGCGGGACACGGGAAAACTTCCAGCTACATTTGGTGTACCAATGTGGGGCTCTCGAATTTCCATAAGGCCTAAAAAGAGTTTAAAAAGGGCTGCTAAAAACACAATAACAGAGCCCCAAACAGCTTTCTACTTCATGTCTCATGTGGGCTGAGATATAGAGATGCCAAGGTATAGAAACACTGTGGCTTGTGGACTTAGGTCAAAATCAGATAAGCAATTTAAAAACAGACCTGTAACTACTAGTAAAAAAGAAGGAAAAGTAAAATATAATTCATATAGCCCCTAGTAAAAATAAAAATCTCCCAACCAAAAAACAAAAAGGCGTAGGGCCAGATAGTTTAGGAATAAAGTTTTATCAGAATCTCAAAGAGGAGTTATTGCCAATACTCTTCAAATTATTTCACAAATTAGAAACAGAAGGGACAATGCCAATTTATTTTGTGATGTCATAGTTACCCTGATACCCATACCACAAAAACAGTCAACAAAGAAAAAGAATTACAGAACAATTTTCCTTATGAACACAAATGCAAAAATTATCAATAAAATACTTGCAAACTGAATCTGAGACTTTAAAAAGGTCATGAATCACAGTCAAGCAGGTTTCATCCCAGAGATGCAGGTAATGACTCAATATACTTAAATCAACAAATGCAAAATACTTTAGGTTCAATCCCACCCAAGTCAGGATGGTGATCATTAACTATTTAAATGACAACAAATGCTGAAGAAGAAATAGGGGGAAAGGAACTCTTATGCACTGTTGGTAGAAATGTAAACTCATGCACTCACTGTATAAATCAATGTGGATATTACTCAAAATGTTAGAGAAAAAATAACCATATATCACAGCTTTTGTTTTTCCGGACATATACACAATGGATTTTGTACCCTACTCTACAGATACTTGCTTATCCATATTCATTGCTGCTCTATTCACAAAATCTAAGAAAGGGAATAAGTCTAGATGTTCATCAACTGATAAATAGGTAAGAAACATGGTACATATACAAAATGAATTTCATTCAGCTGTAAATAAAATTGAAATTTGAATGGAAATGAGTGGAACTTTTTTTGTTGAGTGAGGTTACCTAGGCACAGAAAAATAAATGCCATGTGATCTTCCTTATAGATGCAACTCAGCTTCAAACATTTATTTTGTGTGCTCAGCTTAGAATACAACAGAAGCCAGGAAACCATCAAAAGGCCATGGGGGGGTGTTTTAAGGAAGAGAAGGATAGTAGAATGTAGATAATATGAAATGGAAAGGGTGAAAAGGTTTAAGCAACCTAAGGATGAGAAGAAAATAAAAATGAATGCCCCTGAGGGGTATGGTAGTGAAAAAAAAAGAAGAAAGTAAAAGTCACCCTATACAAAGAACTACAAGCAAGTCAGTAAACCTGGGAGCACACGTGGTCTTTCTCAGAGAAAAGAACACTAGTTGGTTATACAGTGCTAAATGGTCAGCTTGAAAACATACACACAGGTAATATTTAGGAACTGAACAGGTCATATTCGGCAATAACAGTGAACAAAAGAAACCATGAATTTGAATAAAGAAAAGGAAGGGGGAAAATGTTGTAATTATATTGTAATATCGAAAATAAAAAAAAATTAAAAACAAATTTTAAAAAGAGAAAAAAGAAATCCACATGGTAACATTTTAGATAAATTTATAAAATAGAATTTATAATAAAAGAGGAGTTTAAAGGAAGATACCTTGCATGGCTGAGAAAAGTTATTCTCAGAGCTGTAGGTTATCAGACAAAAGCTCTGATGCACAGAAAGAGATACTTCTTTATAAAGTATTGGTCAAGTATGCTCTACAGCACCTCAGAAGGACAAAGACTTTTGTCATTTTTTTGGATGACCACCAGAACTAAATAATAAGACCCTGTTTTTGAAATTACTGTACATATGAACACATGACATAGAGAAATTAAGCTGAAACTGAGCTGGACTTTTCCTTTCTGCCAGAGTCTCAAAAAGATGTGAGTCAAAGTGCCAGAAGAGAAAATGCATCAATAATCTTCCCTAAAATCAGTCAATAACTTATGGCAGTGGAAATCGTATGGTCTATGGGAGAACTGAGTACTGTTGTTTAGCAAATTGTCATAGTATCAAGCATCTTTTTAAATATTTATGTTTGTAGACATAGACAAATTTGTAGCCTTCATCATAGAAGCATCTCTTTCTAGTGAACAGTGTTGAATGCAGAGTCTCATAACTGTACATGGTATTGACAATAATGGAAGGTGACTGCTCAGTCCTAAACAAGACATTCTTTCTAAGACCCTGAAAACATCACAAAACTAGGGCCCAGGAATGCAAAAGTGAGAAAATAAAAGCAAGGCACCATCTTATGAATAACACACAGTTATTGCTATCATAAACGCACAACAGCTGTGGATGCCTGCACTGAGTCTACAAAAGAACATGGCCATAAACATGAATAAAGAAGGATCTCAGAGGACCCTAGCTCTCATTGCTCCACTACTGATAGACTTGGGGGAAAGGAGAATCATTGTCTTCAGTGTTTTCCCACTGATCAACCTACCAGACTCCAGGGGCCTTAGTTCAACTTGTGGGTCACAAAAATCCCAGCACTGAGAAGAAAGAAGTAGACACAAAGTCCAGCCCCTAAATAAGAAGCTATTTGAAATTGATACTTGCTAGAAAGGGAAAAATAAGTTTTCTCCAATGGAGTGTCACTGGGTATGTCAAATACACTCCAGGGCAGGCCCCATGCCTCATGCTCAGGAGTAGTTGACCAATATAAAATGGAGGCAGTGTTTTGATGGGATTTTGTTTGTTTGTTTGTTTGTTTGTTTGTTTGTTTGTTGTCTTATTGGGTTTTGTTTGTGTATTTTTATTATAGGTTTTTGCTTTTGTTGGGGAGAGAAAGAGAGAGAAGGAAAGAGAACATGAATGAAATTGTGTGGGTAGGAGGTGGAAGAATCTAAGAGGAATTGAGGAAGGGGAAATATGGAAAAAGGAATTTAAAAAAAAAAAGCTTGAAAATCACAAGTTTTAAAACATTAAAGAACAACAGCAACAACAACAAAAAACCTTAAATGGGTCACAAAACAAAACCAAGCCATAAATCTGCAAAGGGACTGGTATCAATGAGGGGAAACTGATAAGGAGGCTAAAGAAATAGAGTGTGTTGAGGTACAGTAATCAGTACACATTGTATGTGTGTGTGTGTGTGTGTGTGTGAGAGAGAGAGAGAGAGAGAGAGAGAGAGAGAGAGAGAGAGAGAGAGAGAGAGATATTGTCAAATAACAAAGTTAATCAATAAAAAAGATACTATGCTAAGACTCCTTCCCATATTCCCCACCAACTCTCCCAGCCCCATACACATGAGCTTCAGCTTTGGAATGTTTGATAGAGGACTTGGCACAGCCTCTCAGGGCTTTGTATCCTCCATGAATGTAAGTAGTTTGGAAGCAGTAACATCTTAAGATGTTGTAGAAACAGACAATTCTGTTAAATGAGGATTGGAGAAATTTAGGGGGAAATAGAAGATTCTAATGTTATCCTGTGACATAACCAGGGCTTGTGATGGCATAAATCATTTAATAAACAAGATGTCCTTGCTAATTGTATCATATATTGACCTAAAATTTGATCAGTACAGAGAATCAGACATTATGTAATAGATTCATAAAGGATGAACACCTGACCAATTGCAAATTGCTTATTATCAATTGGTACAGAGAGTTTATTAACTAAAATGTGTTGAGCTACCACAGCGTTAGATGGAGACTCTCACATAGAAGACCCAATAATTTCACTAAATCTAGTAACTTATCTGTGAAGAAATTTTAACTCCAGTTCTCTTGTTTCTCTAGAACTCAAACAAGATCTGGAGACACTTCAAAAATGACTCTTTCAATAAAATCCAGGCAACAAACTCTTGCAGAGACATCTGACTGATTATAGATTACTCTGGCCACCAGAACTTCAGGTAGGCTGCCCACCTTCAGACTTCCCCCACTGTCTTGAAACCTCCCCCAAACTATTCCCAATCCCTCCTCTCATACTCATCAACCACATCTCAGCCTCCAAATCTGGCAATGATACCCTCTCAACCAGATGCAGGCAATCAGAAATCCACCTCCCAACTGTGGTGGAGAGTCTCTTCTCAACTACAGGCTACACTGGCCAGAAAACCAGAGAGGAAACAGAAACCAAGGAATGAAATATCCATCCAACAAAGACAAAATTAGAAATTGATCCTTAACCTATAATCAACCCAAGCCCAGATGACTAGACATCAGCATAAGAATAAAATCAGCAAGACCCAAGGTTTTAATGTCACCATAAGAGCCCAGCTATTCTACTATAGCAAGCCATGAATATTCCAACACTGCTGAAGCACAAGAAAAAGACCTTAAACCCAATTTCATGAAGATGATAGAGATACTTAAAGAAGAAATGAAAAAATCCCTTAAAGAAATTGAGGAAAAGACAAACAAAAAATTAGAGGAAATGAATAAATAACTTTTAAAAAGCCAAGAAAAAATTAACAGTGGAAGGAAATGAATAAACCTGCTCAAGACCTAAAGATAAAAATAAAAACAATAAAGAAAACACAAACTGGGAGAATTCTGGAAATGAAAAATCAAAATAAAGGAACAAGAAGTAAGCTTCACCAACAGAATACAAAAGATGGAAAAGAGAATCTCAGGTACTGACAATACCATGAAAGAAATAAACATATCAGTCAAAGAAAATGTTAAATCAATAATATTTCTAAAACTAAACATCCAGGAAATCTGGGACAATATGAAAAGACCAAACCTAAAAATAAAAGCAATAGAGGAAAGAAAACAATACTAGCTCAAAGGCCCAAAAATATTTTCAGCAAAATCATAGAAGAAAATATTTCTAACCTAAAGAAGTAGATGCCTATAAAGGTACAAGAAGCTTACAGAACACCAAATACATTGGACCAGAAAATTGGACCCTCTTCACATAATAATCAAAACACTGGATATATAGAGCAAACAAAGAATATTAAAAAGTTGCAAGGGAAAAAGAGCAAGTAGCATATACAGGTACACCTATTAGAATCACACCTGACTTCTCAATGGAGAATATAAGCCAGAATGGCCTGAAAAGATGTGCTGCAGACCCCAAGAGACCACAGATGCCAGCCCAGACTACTATACTCAGCAAAATTTCATCATGGAATTTCCATAGATGGAAAGAATAAGATATTCCATGATAAAATAAAATTTTAAAAATATCTGTCTACATATCCAGCCATACAGAAGATACTAGAAAGAAAACTTTAATCCAAGGAAGTTAAATACACCCATGAAAACACAGGAAATAAGTAATGTCACACCAGAAAAATCAAAAGAAGAGAAACACACACACACACCACACACACACACACACACACACACACACACACACACACACTCATGACCAACATCACCACCAACAGCAACAGCATCAAGAAAACAACAGGAACTAACAATCATTCATCATTGATATCTCTCAATATCAGTGAACTCAATTCCCCACTACAAAGACACAGAATAATAAAATGGATGTGAAAACAGGATCCATCTTTCCACTGCATGCAAGAAACACAACTCAACATCAAAGATAGAGGTTACCTCAGAGTAAAGGGTTGGAAAAATATTTTCCAAGCAAATGCACATAAAAGGAAGCTGGTATAGCCATTATAATACTAACAAAATAGACTTTAAAAGAAAATTAATAAAGAGACAGGGAAGAACTCTTCATACTCATCAAAGGAAAAAATCCAACAAGATGACCTTTCAATTCTTAATATCTATGCCCCAAACACAATGGCATCTACATTTGTAAAAGAAATGTTACTAAAGTTTAAATAATACATTGACTTTCACATATTGATAGTTGGAGATTTCAATACCCCACTCTCACCAACAGACAAATCATCCAGCTAAAAACTGAACAGAGAAATACTGGAGCTAAC
Organism: Peromyscus leucopus; assembly: GCF_004664715.2. Lineage (NCBI taxonomy): Eukaryota > Metazoa > Chordata > Mammalia > Rodentia > Cricetidae > Peromyscus > Peromyscus leucopus. Next base: position 12,569,917 of record NC_051085.1, read on the forward strand.
AGATTTTATAAACCAAATAGAACTAATAGATATCTAGAAACCATTTCAACAAAATACACAAAAAATATACCTTCTTAGCACCTCATGGGATGTTCTCCAAAATTGTCCATATGCTAGGTAACAAATCAAGTCTCAGAGATACAAGAAAATTGAAGTAACACCATGCATCATATCAGGCCACCATGGGTTTCAGCAACAACAGAAAGAGCTGAAAGTCTACAAACTTATGGAAACTGAACAACTCTCTATTGAATGAAATCTGGGTCAAGAGAGAAATAAAGAAGGAAAATAAAGACTCTGGAATTCAACAAAAATGAATATACAACATACCCAAATTTATGGGACTAATGAAAACTTTGCTAAGAGGAAAGTTCATAGCACTAAGTGCCTATATAAAAAGTTGGAGAGATCTCATACTAGTAACTTAACAGTAAGAGTGAAAGCTCTTGAACAAAAAGAGGTATGCATGCCCAAGAGGAATAGACACCAGGAATAATCAAACTGAGGGCTGGGATCAATAAAGTAGAAACAAAAGAACAATACAAAGAATCAATGCAACAAAGAGTTCATTCTTTGAGAAAATCAACAAGATAAACAAATCCTTATCTAAACTCACTAAAAAGTGGAAATAGAATATCCAAATTAACAAATTCAGAAATGAAAAGGAGGATATAACAACAGACACCAAGAATGACAAAGAATCATTGGGTCACACTTTAAAAACTTGTACTCCACAAAATTAGTAAATCCAAAAGAAACGAATCATTTTATCAATATATAGCACTTATCAACATTAAACCAAGGCCAAATACACAATTTGAATAAACCTATAACCTCTAAGGAAAGAGAAGCAGTCATTAAATGCCTCCCAACCACAAAAGGCCTAGGGCCAGATGGTTCTAGCCCAGAATTCAGCCAGACTTTGAAAGAAGAGCTAATGCCTATACTCCTCAAATTATTCTACAAAACACAAACAGAAGGAAAACTGCCAAATTTGTAGTCACCTTTGGGACCAAATAACACAAAGAATCAACAAAGAAAGAGAATTACAGACAAATTACCCTTATGAACATAGTAATGTGGCTGCTTTTTGCCCTTGTGTGAAAAGTTTGCTTGAGGCTAAAGTGAAGAATTTTGGATTAATTCCATTGGCAGACGAAATCTCAAAACAGCTTAGTATTGACCCCTTTGTGTGGTTACTAGTGTTAACTCTAATGAAGATATATAATGAAAGGGAGCAAGTTGAGAAAGGAAAAATATAAAATGCACAATTTGAGAAAAAGGTCACAGGGAAGTAGAATGTAGCTAAGTCCTGAGTTCACGGAAATAAACAGATTAAGAAATGGAATAAAGTGAGTGGTAACCTCAGCGCAAGATCTTATCCAGCTATGCTTCCAACTTGTTAAAAGGGATTAAAGATAACCTCAGAGTGGACTGTGGTGGGTGTGCCTTTAAGTCCAACACTCCAGAAGGAGAGGCATGAGGATCTTTGAGTTCAAGGCCATCTTGGTCTATAGAATGAGTTCCAGGACATCCAAGTTTAGGGAGTGAAGGAAATCATTGGAAACAGAAAGCTAGTAAAGACGTAATTGAATAAGGGGGCCGTGTTTCAAGCACAGCAAACAGAAAACTTGGCAACCTTGGCCACACTGTTCTGGCTTTAGAAATAAGAACAGAAAAAAGTGGTTATGGAATCTGCCTCCACAACCTAGGAAAACTACTGAGGCCGGTATGTGTCAGAGTTGTCCCTGAATGGAGGCCTAGAGAGGCCATTTTATGAAGCTTGTGAAAGTGAAGCCTGGATTACTTTGGAGACCCCAAGATTTTGAAGATGCCAGAGCCATGGATACCTGCCAAGGAGAACTAAAAATAGGGAATGGAACCAGCCCAAGAGAAAGAAGTGTGTTGTTGTCAACAAAGCCGAAACAAGTTGGAGATCTGAAGAGTCCTTTGATGTCAGACATGAAGATGCAGTTTGAAGTTTGCTTGGCTGGATTTTGGTCTTCCTTTGGACCAGTATTGCTTCACTATGCTCCCTTTCCTCCATTTTGGAATGGTAATGTATATCCTGTGCCATTATATGTTGGAAGTATGTGATCTGCTTTTTTTGATTTTACAGGGAATTACAGTTAAGAGGTTGCATGAATTTCAGAAGAGACTTTGTAGCCGGGTGGTGATAGCACATGCCTTTAATTCCAGCACTCAGGAGGCAGAACCAGATGGATCTCTGTGAGTTTGAGGCCAGCCTGGTCTACAGAGTGAGTTCCAGGACAGGAACAAACAAAAAAATTACACAAAGAAACCCTTTCTCAAGTGAGAGAGGGAGAGGGAGAGGGAGAGGGAGAGGGAGAGGGAGAGGGAGGGAGAGGGAGGGAGAGGGAGAGAGAGAGAGAGAGAGAGAGAGAGAGAGAGAGAGAGAGAGAGAGAGAGAGAGAGAGAGAGAGACTTTGAACTTGGGTGTTTTAAACAGGGTTGAGACTGTTACAGAGTATGGGGACTCTTTAAGTTGGTCTGAATGCATTTCTGGATTATGCTATAGGTACAAGCCTATGGAGGCCAGGGAATAGAATGCCGTGGTTTGAATAGGAAATCAAAGACTCATATGTTTGACAGCTTGGCCCATAGAGAGTGGCACTATTAGGAGGCAATGCCTTGTTGGAGTAGATATGGCTTTCTGGAGGAAGTATGTCCTGTCAAAGTTGCTTTGATGTACTTATAAGCCCAAATATGACCAGTGTGACACAGTTTTTTCTTCTGTTGCCTGTGCATCAAGATTTAGGACTCTCAGCACCATATCTGCCTGAACACCACCATGTCCTGCCATAATGATACTAAATTAAACCTCTGAAATTGTAAGCCACGCCAATTAAACATTTTCTTTTATACGAGTTACTATGGTAATGATGTCTCTTCATGGAAATAGAAACATTAACCAGGAACACAAGGATAGCTAAAACAATCCTGAACAGGAATAGAACTTATGAATGTATTACCATCCCTGATTTCAAGCTGTACTACAGAGCTATAGTAATAAAAATTGCATGGTGTTGTTATACAAACAAACATAGAGATCAATGGAATAGAATCATCAAAGATTGAGACATAAATCCACACACCTATGGACAACTGATTCTTTTTTTTTTTTTTTTTTCAGAAATACACATAGGAGAAAAAAACAGTATCTTCAACAAATGGTACTGGTCAAACTGACATCTTCATGTAGAAGAATGCAAGTAGATCCATACTTATCACCATGCACAAGACTCAAGTCCAAATGAAACAAAGACCCACATATTAAATCAAATAGAGTGAACCTGATTGGTGATTAAGTGTGAAACTCATTGGCACAGTAGATAACTTCCTTAATAGAACACTGATAGTGAAGGCAATAATGTCAACAATTAACAAATGGGACCTCATGAAACTGGAAAGCTTTTATAAGGCAATGGACAAAATGGTAGCCTATAGAATGGGAAAAGATTTTCAACAACTCCACAACTGATAGAGGCATGATATCAAAAATATATAAAGAACTCAAGAAACTAGTCATCAAGGAACCAAACAATCCAATTAAAAAATATGGTACAGATGTAAGCAGATTTCTCAATAGAGTAAATGCAAGCAGCTGAGAAATGCATAATGTCCAGCATTCTTAGCCATCAGGGAAATGCAAATCAAAACTACTTTGAGATTTCATACTATTACTGTCAGAATGGCTAAGATCAATAACATGAGTGACATCTCATGCTGGCTGGGATGTGAAGTAAGGGGAACACTCCTCCAATGCTGATGGAAGTGTAAACTTCTGTAGCCATTATGGAAATCAACACTGTTCTTCCTCAGAAAACTGGGAATTGATCAACCTCAAGACCCAGCTATACCACTCTTGGGCATATACCCAAAGGACTCTCCATCCTACCACAAGGACATTTTCTCAACTATGCTCATAGTGTCTTTATTTATAGTAGCCAGAAACTGGAAGCAACCTAGATGTCCCTCCACTGAAGAATGCCTAAAGAAAATGCAGTATATTTTCAAAATGGCTTATTACTCATCTGTTAAAAACAACGGCATTGTGAAATTGAAAGGCAGATGGATGGAACCAGAAAAAAAAAAACATTTTGAATGAAGTAACCCAGTCCCCAGAAGACAAACATGGTATATACTCACTTATAAATGGGTATTCACTGTAAAGACAAGACAATTATGCTGCAATCCACAGACCCAGAGAGAATAAGTAACAAGGAGAGCTCTAGGGATGATACATAGATTTCTCTGGGAAGGGGAAAAAGGATAGATTATCTTTGGGTAGAATTGAGATAGGTGGAGATGGGAATGGGAGGCATTGGGTTGGGGACACAGAGGGAAAGGGTATTTGGGGAGACAACTGTAATTGTAGGGCATTTGTGGGCAATGTGGAAACCTAGGGCAATGGAAACTCCCTGGAATCTATAAGGAGACCCTCGTGAAGACTCCTAGTAATGGAGGATACATTGAGGAACCATCCATCTTCTTTAACCGGGCAAGATTCACAGTGGTGAAACAGGAGCATGAACCCAGCCATGAAACCTTTGACCTACAGTCTTTCCTGCCTGAAACATGTTCTGGGGCAATGGTGGCACAGAAACTGTGGTAGTGGCCAACCAAGGACTGGTCCAATGTGAGGCCCCCACACTGAGAAGGAGCCCATGCCTGACACTGCCTCAATAACCAGGAACTGGAGACTGGATAGTCCAGAGACCTATGGTAGAACCAAACAGGACTAGTTGTTTATTTTAGAAAAAAGGAAATGATTCTTAATGATGTTTAGCTATACTCATAGATCACTGCCTAGTCTAGTCATCATCAGAGAGGGCTTATCCAGCAACTGATGGAAGCAGATAAAGAGACTCACAGCCAAACATTAAGCAGAGAGCCCAAATTGGAGGTCTCAATTAAATCCCTACTATCAGAGCTCAGGGAACCCCAGGGAAGCAGGGGAGGAGGAATTATGGGAGCAATAGGGGTCAAGGACACCAAAAGAACATGGCCATGGAATCAACTTAGCAGGGCTCATGAGGGAACAGAGACTGAAGCAGTAATCATAGACCTGCATGTGTCTTAGCTATGTTCTCTGAATATATGTTAAGGTCTTTGAATTGATAATTTGGGGAACTACTGACAGTGGGAGTATGGGTGTCTCTGACTTTCTTGTCTGCTTCTGGGACCCTTTTCTTCCAACTAGGTTGTCTTGTCCGGCCATGATATGAGGGTTTGTGCCTTATCTTGCTGTTTCCAATGTGGTTGATATCACTAGGCAGCCTATTCTTTTCTGAGGGAAGACAGGGGTGAATGGATCTGAGGGAGAGGGGAGGTGGGGGGAACTGGGAGGAGTGAGGGAGAGATATATTCTATGAGAGAATAATAAATAATATTTTTAATACAGGCAGTGTTGTTTGAAGAGGAAAAGCAAAACATGATCAATTATTTAGACAAAAATCAAGTCCTTGAATAGTGAAATTTGGTCCCATATCACTTCCATCATTTCAAGCAATATTACTAGTAATAACAACAACAACAAAGAACAAGAAAATAATTGAAAGCTGAGATGAGGCCACAAGGAAAGGAGAAAAGAAAGCTCCTTGGAGATAGAGCTGAATCAAAATGCCCCAGAGGGTGGGACTGTGATTCTTCACAGGAAGAAGAGACTTGTCCTATGGGTAGAAAGATTTACAGAGTCAGTGGGAAAATTTCCTTCCACATATCTGCAGGCTCTGACTCACAAGGAAAATCCCCCTTCACTTATTAAGACTATGTTAATAAATGTTTCTCAGAGTTCTTCCCACAGAAAGAAGTTTTACACTGTAAGAATTTATGTCTTGAAGCCTTTGGTCCATTGGAGGTTGAATTCTGTGTAGGGTGAGAAGTAAGGATTTAACTTCATTTCTCGATGTATTGACACCAGGTTTCCCAGCACCATTTATTGAAGATGCTATCATGTTTTCCAATGCACACTTTGGACTTCTTTGTCAAAATTAAGGTAGCTGCAGTTATGTGGACTCATTTAATCCCTCAATTCTATTCCATCAATCAATATCTATTTGTTCTGCTACTAAGCTGTTTCCACTATCATGATGTTATAATATACCTGTAAGTCAGGTATGGTAAAATCTATTTCTATTATGGTTCTATAACATAGCTTGAAATCAGGTACAGTGATAGTTCCTGCAGTATTTGTTTTTATTTAGGGTTGCTTTGAGTATCCTTCATCTTTCATTCTCCTATAAATTTTAGGATTGATTTTTCTGTTTCTGAAGAATGGTCTTAGAGTTTTGATTGCTGCTGCATTGAATCTATTGAATGCTTTTGGTGGGTTGATCATTTCTCCATGATTAATTCTTCCAAACCACGAGCCTGGGTGGTTATTACATCTAGTGTGTTACTCAGTTTTTGCTTTCAGTCTCTTATATTTTCATTGTAATGGTCTTTCATGCCTTGATTAAGTTTATACCCGGTGTGTGTGTGTGTGTGTGTGTGTGTGTGTGTGTGTGTGTGTGTGTGTTAAATGGGATTGTTTCCTGCCTGGAAAGATGTGCTCACTTTTGCAATAGTGGTACAACCGCTGTATATGACACCCACCCCACAGATTGGAACTTATTATAAACCTGCTCGAAACTTACAAATGGGAAATCCTGGGCTCTACTGGGGAATTTAGTACTTTTGTTTAGCAATTTGACATTAAAGTGCCTTCCAAATATCCATGATTATACCTATAGACAAATGTTACTCTCAGTTTATATCAGAGAAGCTTCTCTTTGCAGTGAACAATGGGGAATTCAGAGACTCATGGTTGCTCAAAGTACTGAGAATATGGGACACATGAGTGTTCAGCCCTAATTAAGACATTATACTATCCCTCTGAGGCTCAAAGAACATCACAAAAAAAGGAAAGAATATAAGAGCTCATGGTGTCCAACCTCTCCTTCATGAACTATTGCTACTGAGTGTAGCACGAATCTTAAAAGGTCTTAGTAATAAAAACAAACCCAAAGCCAGGTATTGGGGTGAATGCTGAAAGATCAGAGAAACAGAAAAAGCCACATCCAACCTCACCTTGCAAACTTCTCAGCTGATCTTGTTTCCTTAAACTGGAAGCCTCTGTGTCCTCATCCGAATGGATCTCACCTGAACTGCTGCTTGAAAGCCTAAAAGCTTACAAAGCCTTCTAGTTCCTGGTATTCATGCCTTATATACCTTTCTGCTTCCTGCCATCACTTCCTGGGATTAAAGGCGTGAGTCACCATGCCTGGTAGTTTCCAGTGTGGACTTGAACTCACAGAGATCCAGATGATTCTCTGCCTCCTGAATGCTAGGATTAAAGGCATGTGCTACCACTGCCTAAACCTATGTTTAATATAGTGGCTGTTCTGTTCTCTGACCCCCAGATAAGTTTCTTGGGGTATACAATATAGCAACCACACTGAGAGATTGTGGGAGAGGGAGAATCACTGCCATCAGTTGTGTGCTCATTGGTGAACCCACCTGACGCCATTGGAGAGTTCTAAACCCATAGTTAAGCAGAGAGCCTTGATTCAGTTCAATGGATTTTAAACAATGGAAAGACAAGAATTCGGGAAATCGATTCTTAGGGAAGTAGAGATGATGACAGGAATGGAAGACAACAAGAGGGTGGAGATGAGAGTAATTAGAATGTATCATATACATGGATGAAATTCTCAAAGACTAAATTTAATGAACAAAAGTGTAAAATAAATAAATAACTTGTAAATAAAATTGTGGGAAGTTGTGACCAGCAATGGCTCCTCTACATTTAACATGAGAATTTAATGAGTGGTCACCTTAATTGTATTTTCAATAAAGAAGACTGTTTTTCTTAGTACCCTGAGGTCCAGAGAAGGAGTGGCCAACTTGACACAATCCATTTTCTATTGAGTCTGGGTGAAGATTTTGTTCCTAGATAATAGGGTGACATTCCCTTTACTCATACTGATTTTCAACCTTTTCTTTCCCTATTTTCTAGTTGCTCATTTTTTTTTCTACTTCCCAGTTTAGGAATTTATTTGGCTCCTTTCTCCATTTAATGACTATATTTAAAAGAAGATTTGGCTATGTGCCTAGAGGCTCTTGGGTGTTGCGTGTCATATAAACGAAATTAATTACTAACTTCAGTGCCAGCATCAGGTCACTGGCATTAAAAGTACAATTAAAAAAAATCAGAGTGGTGAAAATTTCAACAAATGATAGTATTATTTTTTCATAAAATAAACCATATATACAAGTTAATAAAATTCCACATTTGTACAGTGTTTTTCTCTAATGGATTCATAAGCATTATTTCACACAGTTCTGGTAGTTCTGATAGTAGCATCATTTATTGGCCATTATGTATATCACCAACTTTACAAAGGTAGGAAGCTATGCTTCAGAAACAATTGATCTACCATGTGCTTTTTGTTCACTCAACAAATACTATGACCCTATGAAGTATCACATGTTGTACTCATGCTGTGGAATGTTCTGTATGCTGTGAATATGTGTTGCTCTGATTGGTTGATAAATAAGGACTGAGTGAGGAGTCATCTGCCAGACACAGAGGAAGCAAGATGTGAAGGAAGAACTGAGAAAAGGTACCAAGCCACATGGCTAAACATAGATAAGAATTATGGGTTAATTTAAGTGTAAGAGCTAGTCAGTAATAAGCCTGAGCTAATGGCCAAGCAGTTATAAATAATATTAAGCCTCTGAGCATTTACTTGGGTCTAAGCAGCTGTGGGACCAGCAGGTGAGAGAGATTTGTCCTGACTGTAGGCCAGAAAACTTCCAACTACACACTCGGATGTGTAAGATACCTAACCATTCAATTTTGCCCAGTACTGAAATGCTTCCTATGGTGCAGATGTTCAGTGCTGAGGTGGAACCACCCTAGTCAACAAGGATATCTAGGCTCACCACACAATTATCGTCATTCTGTCAGCACACTACCATTCAGGTCACAGAGTGGTAATCTCTATCTTTCTCTACCCTTGTCTCACGATGGACACCTCCCTCTGGACTCCACTTCCTATATTCCACTCAATATTCTCTTAAAGGCTGCCACCAAAACCAGTTCTCCTTGCTCCCTAACTTGTCTTCCATTTCTCCAACTCAAGGTGAGTTGAGAAGCCAGAACCCATGTTTAAATCCATGGCTGCAACATGATGGCTTTGGCACACGACTGTATGACTGAAATATATCTCCCCTCTTCCTGACTATTCCATCAAGTATTCAAATAAGCAAAATCTCAAATGCAAAATTTTATTTTTCTTCACAAGCACTTCCACCTTCTAACCTCCCTATATCTGTTGCTAGTCAGTACCATTGTCTGGGTTCCTAAACCCAGGCTCAGTCACCCCGAGGCAAGGCTATTCATCACACCTAATGCACTACTAGTTCTGAGCAAGAATCCTTCAGAACATGTCTCATATCCATCCTTCCATTTGTTTGCCCAATGTTAGTGTCTTAACTAAAGTCATCCCTGCCTCTTTTGACTCCCCTTCAAGTATGCCCCATGATCCAACTTCTTCTCCTCCCATTTACTCAATTTAAACTAGGCTACTCTCAGGTTAAAATGCACTTTAATCTTAATTCTTAATGTTGTTTTCTATAAGAAAATCACAATTAACCACTTCTTGTGGAGTCCCTTCCTCTCTTAAGTTGTGTTTTTCCTCAGAAATATGTTTTTTCCCTTCAAACTCTCATTCATCTTTCAATGCAATCATAAATTTCAAAGTATTGCAGATTCTTTTTCTAGTTTCAAAAGCATGTAAGTAGTCTCCTTTGAACTCATTGACTTTGTTCCTCTGTGTGACTCACCTCACTTGCTTCCTGGTATAATTATTTTTATCCTCTTCTGTCTTCTGAGTAGATTATCTACCCTAGACCCAACATGGATGGCTCTGATTCATTCCACTCTCCCTATTTAACCCAGCAAGGTGTTCATTAAGTTATCATTCAAGTTTAAATTGCTCAACTTCTCCTAGTCTTAAAACTTTTCAATACATTTTACTAACTAGCATATATATATATATATATATGCATTTTTAATTATATATACATATGCATAGGTATATATGTAATTTAAAAATACATTCCCTGATCATTATTGTATCAATACACATACCAGTCTACCAATCTTTTTATTACCGTCCTTGCAAAAGAGGCTCTATCACAAAGAAACTATTCCAGACAAGACAATCATTTATATTCAGAAAATATACTTTAATTGAGTAATTTTTCAGGTGGTTGATACTGAATTGGCATTAAAATATATGAAGAAATCCTCTTTGGAGACTAAATTGTTTCTCCCCATTTGGAGAGGCCACAATGCAAGCATGACATCATGGAGCTGAAGAGTTATTCATTTTAGATTATATTTGTGTGGTAGAACATTTTTTTTAAAGTACCTCTACTTTGGGCCCTGAAATGTTTTACCAAATTAAGGTAGAATTTGTTGACACTTTATAACTAAAAATTTTATCACAGTGTTTGTTTAGCCTTTATACGGAAACTTTGAAAAATAGCAAGTTTGAAAAGAAATAGCCATTTTTCATGATGTTCTCAAATTGTTCTCTCAAAGGCTTTAGTCTGCACTTGAACCTGAAAGCAAGATTAATGAGAAAAAAAAATAGCCATATCGTATCATGCTTTACCCACTCCTCCCCTTCCAATCTCTCTCTGCACGGTGAAGTTTCTTCCCTCATGCGCCAACACTTTGGGGACTCCTACCTCAGACACCTCTGCTAATGCTGAGAACGAAAACTCTACCTGTGCATCTTCATTGCCCTTTTCCCTTGATCTGAGCTGAAGGGAGGAGATGAATCAGTGACCCAAGCATGTGACATCTAATATCTGCTACTTCAGATTTGGGCTTTGATTTAGTGCCTATTGGAGAGTTTGAAGAAACTGTCTTCTATCTTCTTTAAATAACATCACCACTGTATCATTTACCTTCCCTGGCAGTTTCATGATTGAGGACAATGGGTTTTTTTTTTCAGTTGTGATATTTTGACTTCCCCTTCCCTCTACTGCTGTGGATATCGTTCTATATAAATAAAACACTGACGGCCAGTGACCAGGCAGGAAGTATAGGCAGGACAAAGAGAGAGGAGAATTGGGGAAACAGGAAGAAGGAGGGAGAGACACTGCAGCCACCGCCAGGACAAGCAGCATGTAAAGATGCCGATAAGCCACCAGCCACGTGGCAAGGTATAGATTTATAAAAATGGGTTAATTTAAGATATAAGAACAGTTAGCAAGAAGCCTGCCACGGCCATACAGTTTATAGGTAATATAAGCGTCTGAGTGATTATTTTACACTTGGATTGTGGGACTGTGGGGCTTGGTGGAACCTGGAGAGAAGCTCTCCAGCAACAAATGGTGCTCAATGGCTCAAGTTTCCACCTTAAACCTGATAATATTTAATAACCAATTCTAAACAGAGCCAAAACCAGGTTCCTGCTTCATGTCTCATATGGGCAGCTAGACGCCGCAAAACACAGGTTTGAACACTGGCGGGTTCCTGGCGTGTGCGTTTGACCATCAGTATGGCGGAAATGAGGCATCTGCCTGTGGCACATTAAGCTGCGTGGTAGATTTAGTCTTTACTAGTATTAAAAAAAAAAAGGTTTCTGGGCTACACGCTGCTTTGATAAAAGCTTAGACCCACCATTTCTGAGACTTGATGACTCACAGAACTGGCGGAAAACGCCATGTTGGTAAGCTGAAATGGGCGGAGCCAGCAGCCACAGCGCCTTTTCAGTCTTAGAATACTGCAGTTTAAATCAATAGATTCACAATACGTAGGCTTGAAAGAGACAAAAAAGATTAATTAATATAAAAAAGCCACGTAAAGATGAATATTACACAGACAATCTGGATTGTGTTGTCTTTGGGATTTTTAACTGCAAAAAAACATTTAATCGAAAAAGATGTTGAATTAAACCAAAATGTATATTTTAAAGGTACCTTGACTTCAAAATTTGGATATAAGGATTGTTACTTTGGAAAAGATGTTCTGCTTTTGTTTCCACAGAAAGCCAGAGGCTATGGATTTGTTCCAGATTAAGATACATCAGGTTTGACCAGCCAAGACTCCCTGAAAGATCTCCGATGACACCATGGCCCAGATGATCTAACATCCAGAGCAGTTTCAAGGCAACTGGTTCACACAATACAGCCTCATGGACTACCCCATTGGCCTAAAATTTTCTTTGCTTCCCCATAAGATACAGCGCCCCCCTCCAGCAGGAAATAGTAAGAGATGCTACGCCCAAATTCCCAAATATACCAAGCTGGCTTTAGAGGTGGAATTGGCTCACTCCCCCTCTAAACCCAGACATATTTAAAAAAAAAAAAAATGGTTGAGATTCATCTGTCCCAAATCAGAAGAGCCCTCTGGTGTGAGACAGAAAAAAAAAACCAATATTTTTATTTAAAACAGGTTGATTATAAATGTGATCTCTTTCTAAAAAAGAAAAGGGAGCCAGGTGGTGGTGGCGGTGCATGCCTTTTATCCCAGCACTCGGGAGGCAGAGGCAGGTGGATCTCTGTGAGTTCGAGACCAGCCTGGGCTACCAAGTGAGTCCCAGGAAAGGCGGAAAGCTACACAGAGAAACCCTGTCTCGAAAAACCAAAAAAAAACCTAAAAAAGAAAAGGGGGTATGATATAGATATATAGGAGGATATAGAGATGATAAGATAAAAGGGTAGATTAATCAACCCTTTAAAAGTTCTACTTTTAAAGAACAACTTGTTTAAAATGTTTTACATTGGTATAGATTTTAGTTTATGTTTAAAATGTTTTACAGTGGTATAAATTTTAGTTTATTGATACAAACTTGAAGTTAATTTTGTTATACTGTATATATATTTCTATTCTTTCTATTCTTGTTTGAGGTATTGTTTATGTAACTCATTTAAAATTGTAATTAAAAGTAGATTAATAATTAGTCATCTATGATAATCATATTTGTATCCATGTTAGTTAAGTCTTCTAGGTATACATAGATATATTTCAGATAGATAGATAATCTTCACACACTTCATAGACCTAGAGAATATGGCATTTAAATAACTTAGAATTCTGTTGACGTGAGACACAATTGCTCCTGGCTGCACCAATTGATCCTGAGAGAATGTTGGGCTTCTAAGACATTTCCATTTGGAAGTTTGTCTTTTTGGCACAAAATGGCCTACTGGGCAAAGAACTGTTCTTGCCTTGATGGCTGACAGTACAAATGCAATGCTGTCCTTTCTAGACAAGCAGGACACAAGGAAAGCGACCACTGTACTCTGCCAAGACAGAGTAAGATGGTCTTTCAGAATTCCTGCTTCTGAAAATGGTCTGTCAGATACTCTAGGCCTGTAGCCAATTTGAATGGACCAACAATGCTGAGAAACATTAGGTAACTGTCCAGGCTGCCAGCTGTCTTGGTCTACTTTTGCAAGATTCCCAAAAGTTGTTTGCATCCATCTACCATTTCTCAGGTCTTTGATGTGGTTAAAGACTAGATAGTTATAATTTCCTCAGTTATGATAAGAGATAAGTTAGATATAAAACCTTAAACTCACAAATATAAGATAGATAGGACATCTTCTTTAATATTGTAACTGTAATTCTTGCTCGATAATTGTTTTGTTATATGTAATTTTACTATGTTAAAATTAAAACCTTTCTTTTTTAAAAAAAAAAAGAAGAAAAGGGGAAGTGCTGTGGATATTTCTCTATATAAATAAAACACTGATGGCCAGTGACCAGGCAGGAAGTATAGGCAGGACAAGGAGAGAGAATTGGGGAAACAGGAAGAAGGAGGAGACACTGCAGCCACCGCCAGGACAAGCAGCATGTAAAGACGCCGGTAAGCCACCAGCCACGTGGCAAGGTATAGATTTATAAAGATGGGTTAATTTAAGATATAAGAACAGTTAGCAAGAAGCCTGCCACGGCCATACAGTTTATAGGTATTATAAGCGTCTGAGTGATTATTTTATATGTGGATTGTGGCACTGTGGGGCTTGGTGGAACCTGGAGAGAAGCTCTCCAGCAACACTCTAGCATTCATAAGCAAAAACATTTAGTTTGGTCATTTAAGCAAGACAAAAGTGATGACTGATAACAAGATATGTGTCCCTTGGCATTATTCTATTTATAGACACAAAATGAAAAGCAAGGTAGTTTTCCATTTTATATTTAAATATTGACCTGTTCCATCTCTTTTTCAACACAAATGTACACTATCTGCTCTTAGAGACATGTGGATTGATTGATGGGAGACATTTTTCATCACAGAAAAAATGGAATAAAGAGACATAGTGCACAACTTACGTTTGGCAACATGTCACTGATATGGCTATCTGCCATGCTCAAGAGAACCCATGTTGGACAACCAGGGGCCTAGGAGTTGTCTAAACTTACTGACCACAAATGTCCAAGGATCCCAAAACTGTTAACTGTGATGTAATCTGTTATGTAACCATTTGTATGGTTCTCTTTAAACACAGTCTGGAGGTCAGAGTCCTGAGCTTTTACCTTTTATCTAATTCCTAGCCAGCTTACCTGTCTGTGTCTGCCTATAAACCTGTATGTTTACCTCTAAGTGGCCTTTTTGCCTATTCCCACCTTCATCTGACTTACATGTGCTGGCATGCCTGGGAGCCTACCAGCACCAATCAGCCAGCAGTGGTAGCTATCATCCATAGTGAATAAAATATGTCTTATCTCCCTACAGCTCCTTACATTCTCTTCTACCCCTGGGGACTCTCCTTTCCTGGCTTTGAATTTGGATGTCATTATTGGCTGAAGGGTATTTTTTTTCTAATTGGTGCAGAAGCACTATGTAGGCAAACTGCAGCTTGGCCCCAAGGAGCTGGTGAAGGTTTCTGGGCACATGGTAGAAACAGAATGAAAGTAGGATCAGAGATGCACGAATAGAAGACCCCTGCTAATCCATAATTTACATGCATTAACAGTCAATAGATGATGAGAAGAGAGGCTGAAAAGATGCTTGGGCTGGGTAGTGGTGGCTCACACCTTTAATTCCAGTACTTGGGAGGCGGAGCTAGGTGGATCTCTGTGAGTTCCAGGCCAGCCTGGTCTACAGATAGAGATCCAGGACAGGCACCAAAACTACACAGAGAAACCCTGTCTCCAAAATCAAAGAAACAAAAAAATTGGTTATACGAAAAGATGCTTGGGTTTTTGGTAGAAAAGACTCAGAAACAAATGCCTTACTGGGAAAGGTCCTGTGTGGTGAATGAGTCCTCATGGATACCAGAACTAGGATTGTGTTATGCTATATAGAGGCAATGCTGGGCGACAGGTGGCATAGAACAAGTCATGGGTGCTTGTGAAGCAGAACATAAGCTAGTAGATGGGATGGATAAGTTCCAGACAATTCTGCAGAAGAGGACACATTCTCAGTTTAATGAAAAGACCCTCAATGCAAGGAAAAAATGATAAAGACATGCCACAGCTGCAAAGTGTGTGTCCTTGGAAAGAATGATCCTCCCTAGTTGCTGCCTTCTTCTCTCTATGGGTGCTGATAGGAAAAGGGGTCTCTGTCAAAATGATGCTACTGCGATCCTGGAAACCTTTGTGCTGCTCTTCTCTGTCTCATAGGGATGGCCCCATGCTTCTCCACTCACTGGACCCTTCTCTCCACTGACATGCCTGCTCCTTTATTGTAGGCATTAACTATTTTACAGAAATATTAAAGGTGAACTTCTTTCACCTTCTTCTACAACAATCATTCATTCATCTAATTAGTATTGATCAAAGGTTTAATTTGCATCAGGAACAGTACCAGGTATTGCTTCTAAACAGATGAGCAAAGATATGGTTGTTTTCACTTATCAAGTGACCTATAAACTCAACTACATGCATTCCTCATTTCTTTCTGTTTCAATAATTCTTCTTAAGTAGTGTCATATCCTAGATTAAGTGCTCTGTCCAACAAAGCTCCCTGAACAATTGTGTGTTGGTGTGTGTGTGTGTGTGTGTGTGTGTGTGTGTGTATGTGTGTTGGGGTGTGTGTTTGTGTGCGCGCGTGTGTGTGTGTTGGGGTGTGTGTGTGTGTGTTGGAGTGTGTGTTTGTGTGTGTGTGTTGGGGTGTGTGTTGGTGTGTGTGTGTGTGTGTGCGCGCGTGTGTGCACATGCACACATGCATCTGAAGGTATGGATGTGTTGGGGGGTATGTTTGCCCATGTAGGCGCATGTGAAGGCCAGAAGTTGACATCAAGATTTTGTCCTCAATCACTTTTCCACATCATTATTTGTTTGTTTGTGTATGAGCGGAGCTCTCTTCCTAAACTCTGAGGTTCCTTCCTTTCCCTGAGAACCTATTGTCACCAGTTTCCCCCTTGATCACCTTTAAGACCAAGTCAGTGGATTCTGCAAAACAAAGTGAGTTCCTGCTTTTCGTTCTAGGAGTCTTTTCTTTTTAAAACATTTTGTTTCGTGCCAGCGAGATGTAGGGGTATGTGTGTGTGTTCATTCACACATCTGTGCATGCCCAGGTGGGAGGTCAACTTGAAGGAATCAGCTGTTTTCTTCTACCATGTGGGTCTTGGGAATTAAACTCAGGCATCAGGCTTAGTAAAAATCACTTTGCCCTCTGATGTCTCCCTGATTTGTGTAAAATCTTTTAAGCATACAGGAACTTAAATGCCAATCCCAAGTAGGAAATTTTGTTTCTTGTCTCATGTACACAGGCTATTTAATTTATCACATTTTTATTCCTTTATTTCAGTTTCAGATTCCATTTTTCAGCCAGTGTTAATTTAATAAATGTCTCTGATAAAAATTATTAGTTATTATAATAAGATATTATTGCATTATTTATTTTAATGACATACTTTTCTTTAAAGAATAGTTATCCAAATTTGTAACCACTTCATAACAATAAAAATTATTGAGTTTTTCTTTAATTGGTGCCTTAAAAACTATATTTTAGCATATTTATGCTTTCTAGCTACTTCTATTAACATGTATCAGTATGTTTTTCTATAACTTATTGTTATAACTTACATTGTTCTTTTCTTTTTAAAAGGTTATTTATTCTTATTTATGTGTATTTGTGTGAACCACAGATAGCATATATGCAGGAGCGTGAGGACAGAAAGGGTGTCAGGTGCTCTGGAACTGGAGTTACTGGCTATTGTGAGCTTCCATGCTATGCTGGCAAGCATATCGGGTTCTCTGTAAAAGTAGTAAGTACTCTTAACCAATGAACCATCTCTCCAGCCCCTGTATTTTCTTAATAAAAGCTGAAATTATATTTGTTACCTAATGACAATTTGATTAGATAAAATATTTCTAGGTTACATCTTGCTTTTATTTATCTTCAATTTTTTTTTTGTTTTCACTCTTGTTTTGCAGCTGACAGTATGACACCAAGCTAATTATTTTCATAAATCACTTGTATCTGCTAAGGTTCTAAGGTAGCAGTTCTCAACCTGTAGGTCACAACTCCTTGGGGGGAAAAATGACCCTTTCACAGGAGTCATCTAAGACCATCAGAAAACACAGATATCTGCATTATGATTCAAAACAGTAGCAAAATTCTAGTTATGAAGCAGTGATGCAAATAATTTTATAGTTGGGGTCACCACAACATGAGGAATTGTGTTAAAGAATTAAACTAGTAGGAAGGTTGAGAGACACTGGCCTAAGGTATTCTACTGTGTGCAGAGCAGTGGCTCTTATTCTGTGGACAGCTGCAAACAGATTTTTCAGCTCCTTGGTCCTGGAACAGAGTGATGTTTTCCAATCTAACACTGAATACTGAGTCCCCTAAGTGTTACCAATCTAACCTGCCATAAGAGGAAGCTCAGTGACAGAGAGGACCACATCCACAGTGCTTCTTACATCCCTCAGTATATGTCTACCTCATCAAAGTTAGGGTGTCTGTGTCCTTCTGAAGTCTGTTTTAACACAGGCCTTTTGGTGGGGATGGAGAAGACAACGTTGAAAATGGTGAGATTATAACAGAGGGTGGGCAAACAGATACAGCTTGGGAGAAGTTTTTCAGGAGAGAGGTTTAAAGCATCTAGAAGTACTAGAAATAAAGGGCATAATGATAAAACCATTCTTCCTCCTAAAAATTAATAGCATTTCTTAGTATTAAATATGAGGGCTTAAATTCCTCCAAACTAATGGAGAAATTCAGGTGCTGGGAAAATTATTTTTGAAATGAGGCTCTTCAGTATTTCCTGTGCTCCTCCTAAAGAGGAGGTGATGCCTTGTAGAAGTTGCTGGAATAATCAGAAAATTTATTTGCAACTTTTACTTTCCACACAAGTTTCTGGCCCAGTTCTGTTATGCTGAGGTGAGTATAGCCCTGGGTGCCAGGGGGTTCTGTTTAGAGTGTACACATGACTTTCCTCATCTCAGAAAAATAATGTTGATTCAGTTCTGCTCTGTGTTGCCACTTGTTCCGGGTGGTTCTTCAGTATTAATAATTACCCAAACGTTGGCTTCTGGTTGTTCTTCATTATCTACTTTCTTATTCCTTTAGTGTTTTGACCATTCTGACTCCTTATCATTTTCTTGCTTTCTGAAAAATTTTGATTTTTTTATTCCATATCAACATCACTTTTGCCCTGCATAAGCTCTGCTCTATAACATTTTCAGTCTAACATAAACATATTTTACTTCTTTTCAGATTGAAAACATCCTGGCTTATTGTATACTTACCTCCATTCCCACCTTAGTCATCTTCGAGTGTGATCTCCCCGTATAGTATTATGGTATCACAACAGCAGACCTAGTTCCATGGGTATGTACATGTCTTGTGTTTTTTTGGTTTTTTTTTTTTTTTTTTTTTTTTTGAGGGTTCTAAATGGTTTTTAAAGTATAATTTGCTGAGGTCTGCTGAAGTGTGCTGTTATCTTGGGATTCTTAGTTTTTCCTTTTTCCTATTAAACTTGCCACAGATTTCATATTCCTGTGTCTGGTTCTTTCTCTCCCTTCATAATCCCCCACAAACAATCCCCCTCCTCCACCCCCTGCCATCGTTACCCCTGCTTGGATTCTCCTTTGATGGCATCTTTCTTTTCCTTGAGCAAGTCAAGTGTGTTCCTTTCAGTATTTAATCAAGTAAACGATTTAAATGAGAGAAGTTTCTAATGTCCTCTCCAGACCCTGGCACAGTGAGCCGTCCAATTCCTTCTTCCAGATGTCAGCTCCTCAGTTTTACATTGACTGCTTCCTGCTTTGGCCCTCTATTTTTGGGCACCTCACTAGCTGCCTTTTCATAGGCTGCTCTATTGCTTTGTCATGTCTTTCAAGTTCCTACTGTTGGCATTGTTCCAAGGCCTGTATTTGCCTTTTGAAAATTATATATCCTTAATTATTCCCATCCTTGTAGCCACCAGATTTACATATGTTTCTGTTCCTTAGGATTAGAGACACATTGATATAACTGTGTGCCCAGTGCCTCCCTTTAGTAATAAAGGACATCAAATGTGACCTAGAAAATCTATTGTTATTCATCCTTCCACCCTGGTGCTTCCTGGGGCTTTCCCATTTAGTGATGACTGACACTCTACAACTTCAGATTCAGAGTTCCTCCTGGCTCTCTTTTATTCAGCTTCACTTACTATAGCACCACTTACATTGATCTTACTGCCAAAATATATCCCAGAGTCTATACTATCTTTAATGTCATTCTATTTTGAGACTTCCTTATTAATAAAGTTCTGGCACACACCAGGATGGCTTTTGTGTTTGAATATGCCAATTCTTTCTTTTCTATTCTTCTCTGTCTACTCAGCATTATATGGTAGGGTTTTGTTCTGTGTTTTATTTCTTATTTGACCTTAAATAATGTCTTGGTCAGTAAGGCCTTCCTAAAATAGCTTTCTCGAGGGCGGCGTCTATATACTCTCCCCTTTCTTGCTGTTTGCATAATCTCATCAGTCTCAATTTTTTATTTTTCTTTATTTACTTATTTTTTCCCTGACTAGAACACAACTTCTGTTTGAGATAGAGACCCTTCCATTCTTTTTACTTTTGTATTCCTGAACACTGTCTCACACACACAGAAAATGCTTCACAAATGTTCAGCTGCCTGGCCAAGCATTGGAGTTGGTCAGATTGGGCAAAGAGGCAGGTCCTCAAAAGCAATACAGAAAATATGCACTTGGTTGCATTCCTGTCAAGAAAAAAAATTCTGTACCATTCTCCCACATGACTTTTATTCATGAATGTTCGACACCACACCTTCTAGGAAGCTCTGTCACTCCAATCCTCCATTCCATTTTCTGCACACTTGTTCACTGAGACTTAAATATCTGTCCAGACCAAGTACATTGACCCACAATGTATCACCTGAGAGGGGTTCCAGGTCAATGCTTGCTTCATGCTTTGGATTAGAAGCTAATATGTGAGAGGGAGAATGAAGAGCATGGCTCACTTTTTAAAGATAATCTTTTTTTTTTTTTTTTTTTTGCTATGGAACCAAGACTTGAAATAAACTTAAGCATGTGGAGATTTTACTTTAATCCATTGCATTTGTCTAATAATTGTTGTCCATCTCTTGTAAATAGCAGGCAATTGCCTGTGTATGTATGTGTGTGCTTTCAACATAAAAGAAAACCATTGCTTCTGAATTAGTAACAAAATATCAGAAGTCGTCCCAAAAGTTCTTTTATATAGCCCAAATTTCCTCCATCTCTCCTGTCTTGTCATACAGTGTCATAGTACAAAATACACATTGGTACAGTATTTACATCTAAACCATTGTTTGGACTGTACTAGTTCTTTTTTCCATTTATGACCAAGTTTTACACAAGGAACTGACCCAAGATACTATGTTGTGTTTGAAAGTTACATTGTTTCTATCTTTTCTGGGACTTGGCAATTCGTGTCTTCCCTAGTTTTGGTATCTCTGAAACCACTGAAGTGGCATGGACAGGTAAGTGGTATCCCTGTGTCAATGAGTAGACTCTCAACAAATATTTCGCAATTGAACAAATATGTAGCTTGAGAATATAAACATGTTCTCCAATACTTGTTTCTATCTACCAGAGAAAAGTACTGCATAGATAGCAAAGAATTGACTTAGAATTGACTTGCTAGGCAAGACTGAATTTGTTTGCCAGGGAATATTGGGAGGTTGAGCTGGGAACTGAGGAGTTGAAGACACATTCCAGAATAACCTCTTTCACTGAGAAATGGCATTTCTTTCTTTACAAGCTACAAGTATAATCTTCTTTGTTTAACATAAACGGATTACAGACTCATTATAGAATCTAATTACATCTGTACAATATCAAGGCAAAAACACACAGACTAGTTATATTACTTTCCTATTACTGTGATTAAAAAAAGCATAGCCCACACAAATTACAGAAGGACAGCTTTACTTTGGACTTACACTTTCAGTGACTTACAGTGCATCACTGGTAAAGTGGAGAAGCATGGCGTCAGGTAGGCACTGGCAGCTGGAACAGTTGAGCGACCATAGAGATAGAAAAGTAGAAATGGCACATAGCTTTTGAAACATCAAAGCCACCCTTAGTGATGCACTTCCTCCAGCAAGACCACACTTCCTAAATCTCCCAAATAGCACACCAACTGGGGACCAAGTATCCACATGCCTGAGACCATGCGGACTTCTCATGCAAAGCACCACACCACTGTTTGATTGAATAATTGAACACTGTACTTCAGACAAATGGACACCTCCAGCTGTCCCTTTGGAACATTTGGTGTTGGATAATTTGCAACAGAGATGCACCACGGGATGTTAGGAGATGTATGATGCCGACGCGACACCACAGGGGCATTGCTGTATCTCATTCCAGTAAATCTAGCCCTTTTACCTCTTGCTACACCATCCGCCCTAATGAGTCACAAGACTTAGAATATACTGAAGAGGGACTAAGATCCATGTCTTGCAGTGAGTAGTAGCTATACGTATTCTTTGGGCCTCTTCTACAGACGCATCTGTACTTCTTCCATTCACTTCTTGATCTGATTGTTTGCTTGTGCCACTATGACTCATATATATTTTTTGATGTCACCACTTTTGTGGTTCCAGTCATTGAGAGCTCTCATAACCTCACCCCATGTCCCTCAACAGCCTGTATTTGTGCCTTTGAACTGCTTTCCAGCTCTTTCTGGTACTACAAGGTGCTCAGGTTTTTTTTTCCTTGTGTTTTCACTGCTGTTTTCTGACCGTCAACAACTGGAACATTCCAGGCCAGTGAGAGACTCTATTTTAAGTAAAACATGTGCAAGGCTTTTGCTAGCTAGTGTCATGTCAATTTGGCACAAGCTCAAGTCATTTTGAAAGAGCGAACCTCAATTGAGAAAATGTCCCCACCAGATCAGCCTGTGGGCAAGCTTATGATGCATTTTCTTCACTGATGATATGGGAAGGTCCAGTACAGCATGGGTGCTGCCTCCTCTGACTTGGTTCTATAATAAAGCAGACCGAGAAAGCCATGAGGACCAAGCTAGTAAGCATGGTCCTCCATGGCCTCTACATCAGCTCCTGTCTCCATGTTCCTTCCCTGTTTGAGTTCATGCCCTGACTTCCATAAGTAACAGATTGTGATATGGAACTTTAAGCTGAAATAAACCCCTTTCTCTCCAAGTTGATTTTGGTCATGGTATTTCATCACAGCAATAGAAACCCTAATTAAGACCTAGGAACCTAGGAACAACATCCAAAGTTGTCCTCCAAACTCTTCCACCCAGCCATGAATCTTCCTGAGAGTGTAATCCTTGTTAGTGAAAGTCATTGCTTCTAGGCTCCCTCAGGGGCTTGTTCTTGAAAAAAAAATATATATAATATATATATATATATATTATATGTATTTTATTATATATATTCACTTGAATATTTATATCATTTCTATTATATATATTAGAATGTATTAAATATCAGTGTTTCTGTATTCACCCAATTCTATCTATATCTATATTTAAAGCAATTTTAGAATGTTTAACCTATATTCTTATGAGAAGTGAAAAAGAAAATTCTTCACCAAGAGTACCATATTCATGCATAGATTTTTTTCTCAAGTCTTAGAATTTGTACCAAAAATTTAAGTT
Organism: Peromyscus leucopus; assembly: GCF_004664715.2. NCBI lineage: Eukaryota > Metazoa > Chordata > Mammalia > Rodentia > Cricetidae > Peromyscus > Peromyscus leucopus. The sequence goes on from NC_051085.1 coordinate 12,593,015, forward strand.
TTGTGAGATGGGATCCCAGCTTGCCTCAATCTCACTATATAGGCAAGGATGACCTTGAATACCTTATCCTCCTGCCTCTACCTCCCATGTTCTAGGACCACAGACATGCACCAACCAAAATGTTTGGCTTTGTAGAAATTGTGCTTGTATACATTAAACTTCATTCTCTCCCATGTATAGTTCCATGGGTTTTGACAACCCTAGCTGTGTATCCATCACTGGAGAACAATACAGAATATTTCTGTTATCATAGCATTTCCCCCGTGCATCATCTTTGTAGTCAACTACTGGAACTAATGTGCTTTGCCTACATTTTTATGTCTTTTATTTTTACTCTTTTCTTTGTATGCTCTTGGTTATTTTATTGGATGATTATAGAGGAAACTCCACCAAGGTATGCTAATCGCATCACCTTTTTTTTTTTTCTTCTCATTCTACTATGAAAAAATATTTACCAGGCTCTTAACATTGTCACACAGAATGAGGGGCACAAGCTCATACAGGATACTTATGATTAAGCATATGTTTACTGTCTATAGCATGCTTAAACTTTCACCTACTTTATTTCTTTCTAACCAACATGCTAAGAGTTAGTTGGAAAATTGGCAGAAACTTTACTTTTAAGAAACCAATTAAAGTCACAAGAAATGCTTAATGATATTCTAATGAGTTATTAAGGAAGAACATGCAATAAATTCCATGGACTGAATACATAATTCACATTTTAAAACCATCATTTAGTAATTCCAATTGGATCAACACTTTAACTTTAGAATATACATGCAAATTTCATTTTGCCTTGTTGATTTCAAAACTTACATATCAAACCAGTGTAGGCCTTATTGATGCTTCATTTTTCACTAAAGAAAGTTCTGGAGAGCCCTTTACTCTGAGGGTGGCATCTCTCAGACTGGGTGTGCGTGCATGGATGTTTAGTCAGGGAAGAAGCTGGGATTTATCTCTAAACAATTTGCAGTTTTATCTCTTCTGCTACATTCTCTCTATGACTCCATAGGATGGAATCTGGTGAAAGTCACATTGCATTGGAGAAAATTGTGCATAGAATCCCTAAATAAAGAATAATTCCTTTTAAAAGATACAAATAGACTAAGTTAGTGTTTCTATTGCAAATTTCTGTTGTGGAAAATGGCAAGAAGAGAAGTTAGAAAAATCAATGAATTAAAATCAAGTATGTACTCACTTTCACTCTACCAATTTTTAAGATTGATTTTTCTCTGTTAGAAATTCACCTACCTTAAAGTTAGAAATTTTTTCAGAAATTTGTGTCCCTGTGATCAACTAAATACCATGATTTTGCCCCCTCCATCTTTGTGAGCAAGATGATGTAACTGCTTCCCATTACACAAGCAAAAGACATTGCTTTCAGAAATAGTTTGGGATTCTGCCTTGACAGGTAACATTTTTCAATTGGATTTAAATCTTGTGTTTTGAATAATCTCTGCAATAGGAGAGAGGCTGCAGGAATATTTATAACTTTGCTAAATAAAAGTGGATTCCAGTAGGGTTATCCTTGTAGAATCCTGGGAGTTTCTACTGCACTAGGTTTCCACATTACCCCCCAAATGCCCCCCATGCCAGCTGTCTCTCTCTGTCCTGTCTCCCTCCATCCCATCTGTCTCTTCCACCTGATCCCTCCCACTCCCATCCCCACCCACCCCCAGTCCACCCACAAAAATTTCTTGTTTCCCCTTCCCAGGGATATACTTTCATCCTCCAATTGAGCCCTCCTTGTTACCTAACCTCTCTGGGTCTATGGATTGTAGCGTGGTTATGCTTTACTTTGCAGCTAATATCCATTCACAAATGATTACATACCATGTTTGTCTTTCTGGGTCTGCACTACCTCACTCAGAATTATTTTTTTCTAGTTCCATCCATTTGCCTGTAAATTTCATGATGTCATTTTTTAACAGCTGAATGATACTCCATTGTATAAATGTAACACATTTTCTTTATTCATTCTTTGGTTGAGGGATATCTAGATTGTTTCCAAGTTCTGGCACATAGTTGAATAAATGTCTTTGTGGTAGAATAGGGCATCTTTTGGGTATAGTCCCAAGAGTGGTATAGCTGTATCTTGAGGTAGATCAATTTCCAATTTTGTGAGAAACCACCACATTGATTTCCATAGTGGCTGTACAAGTTTGTACTTCCACCAACAATGTTCACAGTGCTCCTCATCCTCATCAGCGTGATCTGTTATTAATCTCAGTCATTCTGACAGATTTAAGATGGAGTCTCAGAGTAGCTTTGATTTTCATTTCCCTGATGGCTAAGGATGCTGAACATTTAAGTGTTTCTTAGCCCCTTGAGATTCCTATATTGAGAATTCTCTGCTTAGAGCTGTACCACAAAGCTTTGTTGGATTATTTTGCTTTTTAGTGTCTAATTTCTTGAGTTCTTTATATATTTTAGATATTAGCCCTTTATTTGATGTGGAATCAGTTAAAAAATCGTTTCCCATTCTATAGTCTTCTGTTTAGGACTTCTAGTAACCAAACCAGAACTTGCCATCTTCTGTAACCAGGCAACTTGTAGTGGTGGTACTGGGACACCAACCCAGCCACAAAACCTCCAACCTACTATCTATCATGCCTGCAGTATGTGCAGGAGTAATGGAGGTATAGAACTTGTGGGAATGGGCAACCAGTGACTGGTCTAATATGAGGCCCATGCCTGACACTGCCTGGATGACCAGAAACCAAAGGATAGGCAGTACAGAGGTTGAAGATAGAAAATAAAATGATTCCTAATGATATTCTAACATTCTCCTAGATTGATACTAACCCAATCATCATCAGAGAGACTTCCTCCAGTAGCTGATAGGAGCAGATGCAGAGACTCACAATCAAATATTAGGTTCAGAGAGAGCCCAAATTGGAAAGCTCCATTGGGTTCCTTCCCTCAAAGCTTGAGGAACCCATGGAAGAAGGAGAGGAAGAATTGTAGGAGCCAGAGGTGTTAAGAACACCAGGAGAACATGGCCCACAGAATCAACTAAGCAGGGCTCATAGAAGCTCACAGAGACTGAAGTAGCAATCACAGAGCCTGCATGGCTCTGTGCTAGGTCCTACGCAAATATGTTATGGTTGTTAGCTTGGTGTTTTTGTGGAACTCCTAAGAGTGGGAGAGGGAGTGTGTGGTGTCTCTGACTCTTTCACCTGCCCTTGGGACCCTTTTCCTCCTCCTGGGTTGCCTCACTGAGTCCTGACATGAGATTTTGTGCCTAGTCTTATTGTAACTTGTTAGGCCATGTTCCATTGATATTCCTGGGAGGCCTGCTCTTTTCTAAAGGGAAAGGGGATGTGGGAGAGGAGTAGATCATGTGTGGAAGGCAGGTTGTGGGGGAGGACTACAGGGAGGAAAAACTGTTTGAGAGAAGAAAAAAACAAATTTTAAAAATAAAGTGATTGTCAGAAGGGTACAGATAGTCACTCTTTAGTAGACCTAGGAAAACCTTCCTTCCATTTTATTTTAGGGTCTGAGCATTAGAAGGGACCATAGTATTCATTCAGATACCATAATTCAACCTTGTATGGACAGTTGATGCCCCATGTAGTCCTATTATCTCCTCACCAAATAAAAAAGTGGTAAAGACTGATAGGATGTGGTCTCTTTGAAATGTGATTTATTAGGATGATTAATTAAATGAGAGAAAGATTAGGTAACAACTGAGAGGAGTATGAGTGTTGTTTTAGGGTAATTCAACATTCAAAAACAGATTTGACATTTTCCTGCAAACTATATGTTTCCAGCAGCTGTTAGGGTAATTATTTTGCCAGCTTCTATTTGCAGATGTTGGCATCTGGAATTAGGAGCAAGTAGGAGTTTCTTTAGGGGATAGGATTAAATGTGTGTAAACATGAGGTTGCATCAGCCATACTCAGCTCTTGCAGGAGGAGTGGAGCTTCTACAAAAGTCTAACCACCTAAGACATTGAAAAACCTTAAGTTTATGTGTGTGTGTGTGTGTGTGTGTGTGTGTGTGTGTGTGTGTATAAAACATCACATTTTAAAACTGAGTTAAATAACAAATATCTATCAAAACAAGATAAGGATTTATTTAAGCAACCAAATGAAAGGAATTATTTTATTGAATTATTCAGACAGTTGCTTCAATTCTCTCACTTAGCCTTGATTGTGGTGAGCAAAAAAAAAAAAAAATGCCTTTTTCTCCTACATTTATCTCTACAGCAACTTAGAGGCTGCTGACAAATATTAATTTTTGCCTTATGAAACAATCTCAATGGATGACAGCAATTTCAAGAACGATGTGTTAGTCTCCTGAAAAGAGATTTCAGAAAGGAAAAGGGGCACCCTTAAACATTTTTTCAAGTCCTGTAATAATGCTGGCCCTTGTGTTTTTCAGTTGCAGGATGCTGAAGGTCAGTGTTTCTCCAGCAACTGGGGACTCACACCTATTCCTCGAGGTGTGGTTTCTGTGTGTGGATGGTGCTGCTAATCACTAAGTTCAGTCTCCTGAGTGGTGCTCTAAGATGTATATACAGCTGCAGGGTGGAAGATAAAAGCAGTTAAGATGGGGACTTGAAAACACACCCAAGCATGTGGTCTCTTAAAGTTACGACAGAGAAAATGAAAAAGAAAGTGGAAAATTTTTGCAAATCACCAAACTAACAATGTGTATATGGAATTTAAAGAGCCCTCAAAATTCAATAAAATGATAAAAATAAACAGCCTAAACTGAGGGGATGGGGACGGGCCAGATGTTTCTCCAAAGAAGATGCTGGAGCAGCAAATTAGCATATAAAAAGATGTTCAATATCATTAAACATTAGGGAGATGCAAATTAAAACCATGATGAGGTAGCTGTGTGCATTGATGAGAATAGCTATAGTTTAAAAAACTCTGACACAACCAAGTGCTGACAAGAATGTGAAATTATGACAAATCTTTCGCATCACTGTGACAGTAGAGAAAGTGTAGCTTCTCGAAGATGTGTTTTAGAGGACCCCAGCCATATGACCCCCCAAATCCTGCTCTTACCGAGAGAAATAAAAAAACATATTTATTCTAAACCCTGTACATAAGTGTTGCTTCAGAGGTATTGATCATAACCACTCAGAATTGGAAATAACAGTGTGCCTTTTGGTGAGTGATTGAACAAATGTTCTCATACATAGTGGGATATATGACTCAATAATACAACTAAAAAAAATAATATATGAACTGAATAAAAAACAACACTATCCATGTGCACCTAATCCATATGGGAAGCCACTCTGTAGAGTATTAATATAAAAAAACAACAAAACCTAAAAAAAAAAAATAAAATAAAAAAAAAAACAACTAATTTACAAATGTTATACATTAAATTCTTTTATTTAGATCCTACTTTGGAAATAGGAAAAAATCATAGCAGTAGGAACAAATCTGTATTCAACAGGGTGAGGGATGGACTAGCAGTCAATGGTTCTGTATCCTGACTGTTGGTAACTATATCAGTTGATGATTAAAAATATTGCATGGAAAAATGTTAAAGTTAACATGTTAAATTTAACACATATTCAATTTTCAAATCATTTAGTTGCTAAATATTCAAACTGTGAGGTAATAATCAGGCTTCAGTGTTACTTGTTCTATTAACCATTAATTAATAGTTCAAACCATTCATTGATGTTTTCATATTAATGACAACTATCTATTTTATGGAGATCATGCAGGAATAAAATGTTGATAAACTTTGCATAATTAATCAAGTCTCTTTGTTTTCTAAAGTAAGAATTTTATATAAAGTACTTTTAACTCATCAGATAACTTCAAGATCCTGTCAAAGCCTTGGGAAAATCAGGCCTGTGCCCAGATCCAAAGCAAGAGATCAAAGGGTCTATTATAGTAGAGCTAACAGAGTCTGAGAAAGTAGCATGTTTGCACCTCAAGTTCAGCTATGACAGCTTCAGATGGACATAGATGCTGGAAAAGCCTTAAAAAATCAAGATCCTTGCTACCAAGAAGCAGTTGTGCGACCTTTCTCGGTGTGTGTGTGTGGGGGGGGATATCAGCAGAGGGAACAAACATTTATTCACCCCCAAAAACACTAGTGACAGAGCAAAGACACAAGTCCACCCAAGTCTAGCTACTTAGCAAGCAGTTGGATTTACTGGAGTCACTTCAGAGCACGGATGAGAGGTACTCACAGGAGAATGGGTGACTCAAAGACAGCCATGTCACCAAGAGCTCATCTCAGCATGAATCCTGAGGCACAAAAGCTGCATGCTCCCCCAGTCCGTAGCAATGTTTACTGCTGTTGCAACCTTGCAGATGAGCCTGTGACTCCCCTGGTTTTCTGAGTTTCCAGGTTCATGTATGTTTCCCCTGGCCTTCTTGTGAGTCTTAGAACTCTCTCTTGGAAGGAATGTGTCAAGTTAGAGGAGTCTATCCAACAGAAGCATTGAATAGAAACTCAGGGTCCCACTCCATCCGAGGCAGCTAGAGTTTTATCGCAGGACTAAGTCCATCCTCTCTCTTCAAGCTTAGCCTGTCTCCTACAGTCATGCATTGCTGATTTATGAGTTAAGTATTTTTAGAGCACCTGACTACCTGTGGGTTACCCCTTAGATAGGATTTGGAGTCAGGGTGGAAAAGCAGTATAATCCAGAATAAGCGCTCCTGGCTCATTCTCTTGAGACCAACATAAAATTTGAGAGAGTAGGGGGATTCTTACTGATCTTCAGCAGATAATTTTAGGTTCTTTCACTAATGGAAGAAAAATGAACAGAAATTTTGGAACTTGAAGGCTCATTGGATGGACATTTGCTGAAAAAATAGTGCTCAGGGCTTAAATTGGTGTTTTAAAAAAGTGTTCTTAGCTAGAACATATTAAGTATCAAATTCAGGTTCTTTAGGATAGGACATTTTTGGAATGATCTTTGTTACACGCCATTTGCCTTTGCTCTATACTTCTCTAGATTTTAGTATGTGTTTCTTGCTTGATATTGTTCGCATTGGTGGTAGTTCCATCTTTTTTTTTTTTTTTTTTTTTTTTTTTGGTTTTTCGAGACAGGGTTTCTCTGTGTAGCTTTGCGCCTTTCCTGGAGCTCAATTGGTAGCCCAGGCTGGCCTCGAACTCACAGAGATCCGCCTGCCTCTGCCTCCCGAGTGCTGGGATTAAAGGCGTGAGCCACCAACGCCCGGCTGGTGGTAGTTCCATCTTATCTAGGTCATTATCCCTCATTACTCCTTGACAATATTTGATAACAATTCCTTTGCATATAGTCTTGTATTAGGTTAGAACCTTCTTATTTAGACAAAAGGGGGAGATGTAGTGGGTAGGCATTCCAGATTTGATCTGGAAGTTCCAACCTCCATTGAGGCTTCGGTAACTGTCACGCAAACAAGGTGGAGCCAAGAGAGGACCCTGAAGACCCAAGATCCAGATGTGCTAGCTCCCTTGGTTCCTGATCCCTGGATGCTGGAGGTAGATGAGCAGAGTTCTCCAGAGAACACTGCTGGACTGTGCCACACCTTTCCCAGACCCTGTAGCCTATCCTTTCACTTGTAAGTTACCCCACAAAATAAACCTCCCTTTTAACTACATGGAATAGCCTTAATAATTTCACCAATATTAAGATTTCTTAAAAAGTTTAAATGTGTCCTCCAGAGGAAAACTGAGATACTGGTCAACTGATAAACTACACATAATTTCTCACAAAAAATGTCTGTAAATGAGTTTATTATGTCAAATTGGAAATGTTGAGCCATTTTATTTTATTACATTATTTATTTTTATTTTATTTTAGACAGTCGTGCTGGTTAGTGTTTTGTCAACTTGACACAAGTTAATGTCATATTGGAAGAAGGAATCTCAACTGAGAAAACACCTCTATAAGATTTATGTAAGCCTGTAGTATATTTGCTTAATGACTGATGTGAATGTGCCTCCCCTGGGCAGGTGTTCTTGAGTTATATGAGAAAGAAGGTTGAGCAAGCCAATCAATAGCACTCCTCCATGGCATCTGCATCAGTTCCTGCCTCTGGGTTCCTGCCTTGAGTTCCTTCCCTAACTTCCTTGAATGGTGAACTTAATCTAAGTCATAAGATCAATTACTTTTTCCTCCCCAAATTGCTTTGTGTCATAGCAATTGAATTCTAAGATGAGTGCCTGACTGTTACACAGGCTGATCTTGAACACTAGGTCATCCTCTAGTGATCTTTCTGCTTCAACCTGCATAATAACTGGGATTATAGGCATATACCACTGTACCTGCACATGAACATTTTTAAATAAAGATAGCCAAAGACCAGGGAGAATGTTGAGTTAATGGCTGCATTATTCTAATTATATTCTTCTTGTATTCTGTAGTATCAGTAGCCCAAATGTCTTAATTTCTGCCTTGTATTGGTTCTGGCATTGAAATCATGGCTGTGATATTGAAAATGTGGCTATAGGACCATAAATGATATCAATATGGTTCTTATTGTCACTTATGAGTTTGCTTTTTTGTACTGAGGTTTTTATTTTTTTATAATGTGTTTCATATAGAGCATAAAATATGTGGCATACCACATTAAATTTTAAAAGAATACAATAATGCCTTTGTCAAGAGCAAAACTAATTTCCCAGATGAAGTTAGGAAGAATTTGCTTTATTTGACAAATGACAATTTTGTAAAAATTATTTCATGATTTTTTTGCTCCAGTAAATACATCAAAAGAAAAGAAAAAAGTAAATCACACCTACCTCTACATATTCAAGATATTTTTCTTAAAGTGCAAAAAATACTCACTGACTGCCATCACAGTAAAAGCTCATGATTTATAGACCTATTTTAACAATTACATCCAGGTACTTAATAAGTTGCTCTGAGACATTTTGTTTACATAAGCAATATGAAAGCAGCAGCCTGTCTTTCCAGGCGTTTCTGATAAGTGTGTCTACTACCATCTACTTTCACACTCCCTTCCACACTGCTTTAATAATTATACTTTTATAATGTGCCTTGATAACTTGTAGTTAAAAATGAGTTAATTCACATTGAAGAAATGGATTCTCAATTTGTAATAATTATTCACACTTATTCCATAGAATAATTAGCTGACTCTCCTTCCTCTCCTTCCAGGAGAAATATGAATTAGCTTAGGATTTTACTAATGTATAACTAATTGAATCATAGTCTCTGCTGTCTTTGTAGGTAGAAACCATAATTTGCCCTGTGTCTTTCATACTTTATATATAGCCAAGGACACACCATTATAGCAACTGCCACATGTCCACTAACAATTGTTGCATGTTTGATGAGTAAATGTAAAACTGATGTCATACTTCTCAGGTTTTTAAGTAAAAAACAGAACTTCTAACAAATAACACAGCATGCCTAGTGTCTATTTTTAGGTGTGGATCTTTTCTCTTTTCTATTTCACACCTTATTCAAAACTCTGCTCTTCAGTTCTGAACTTTGCCTGGGGCTATTTTTGAAAATGCTCTAGCTCAAAGCAAGACACCTTCTAAATTAATTCTAGAACTATTTACTGGCCCATGCAATTTTACTGTGCATTTGTTTTATTTCATAGTTAATATTGGCTAATATCAACTGGCAGGAGGAATGATTCTCTTCAAATAAAACACAACATACTAAGAGCACTTGAAGTTCAATGTAGTTTAATTACTTCAGGAAATAATTATGAAATAAAGATTACCTTTAGTTTCTTCCATTTAAAATTCATAGGTAGCTTACTGACGTACTGTGTGTGAGGATTTCTGGGATCTATTCTGTCTAGACTATCTAACCTAATCAGCAGTGCACTCTGAGGCTGATAACAAATTTGATACACCTATGTAAGAAAAAGTATATGTGGCATCAGTCTTTTCTTTGAGCAAGTATGTCTAAACCAAAATATACACAAAAGTCAGGAAACAGCTAAGGGACTATGTGGGAGGTATTTCAAAGGAAGGGAATAGAACACTGGTTATGTAGAAAAGGGATGAGGTAATAATAATAATGCAGGAATGGGGGTTCAATTAGAGTGACATGGCAGAGAAATTAGTGTGAGGAGAGGTGACAAGTACTAAAGACTTTGAAAAAAGCCATATGGAAATGTGTTATCTACCATAGAAGCTTACTAAAATACACACACCTTTAGATTTTAGAAGTTTAAGTGGTATTATCCTATAATAGAGAGACAGTATTCCCTCTAGACAACATAAGCTCTCAAGTGAAAATCCCAGTCCAGACATGGGTAACCTCTTTTTGAGCCGTTGATCAATGGGGTCTCATATATTATAGACCATTCTCAAAGCTCTTGATTACTATCTGGAACTTGATAGTGAGACCCTATTGCTGAAGACATCACACACTTGAGTCACAGAAGATGGAGAAATCAAGTTGGCATCAAGCTAAAAGTTTTATTTCTTCTGGATAGCTTGCATACTGCTGGAAGATGCTATGCACACACACTACCAGGGCAACAAAGTAATCATCACTCTTACTCTGCTCTAACCCCAAGAGCTACAATAATGAGTAGTCTGTCAAGATATGCTCACTGCTACAGTTTTGGCATCAATGTTATAGGAGTAACCAACCATTTTGTGATTGGATTTAAGGTCTATTCCACAAGACAAAACTCATATCTAATTTGGTTCTTGTGTTCTAAGAACACATGGATGGATAGGTCATAGGCCTTAGGGGAGAACCTACCATTACTATTCTAATAAAGGATCATAGGAATGCACTGACCCCTAAATTTTTAACTCTATAGCCAAAGATCAGTGCATTGCTCAACCCTCATGTGGGAAGCTCCTTCTACAGTAGTGGATGATAAATACAGAGACTCACAACTTGACAATGTGCAGAAAATCAGAGACTATGGAGGGCTCAACCCTACATGTGGCATCTGTCTTACACTTTATTGAGGAATAAGGGAAAGAAAGATTGTAAGAGCCAGAGTTAGTGGATGTATGCAGCACAACTATATTTGCTGGACATAACAGCATCACTGCACACATGAACTCACAGTGGCTGTGACTGCATGCATAAGGCCTGTATAAGATCCTGCCAGACAAAATTCTATCCTAAATGGGGAGAGGGGTCATGAAGCTTAGGGTCTGTAGGCAACTGATGGCTGCTGGAGAAAGGAAAAACAAACTTCCCAGGAATATGGCCCCTGACAGGCTTCCCCATGCCCCAGTAAACAGTTTCACACGATGCATATAGAGGAAACACCAACAAGACTCAGTGGATAAAAACAATTAGTATGTGTAATTGGTAGGGAAAGGTGGTAGAGGAGTTAGAAGGGAGGGAATAGGGGAATAGATTTAATAAAAACACATTATCTGTAGTATGGAACCCTCAAACTATAAGAAACTACTATTAAAAAAAGAAAACGAACAAAACAGAGCACCTCAGACACCCAGATGAGTCTGACTCAGAGACATAACATTGTCTCAAGGTCACATACACATCATCACTTACACCAAACCTGGAGATACACATGAACATTCCAGAACACCAGGGCCACAAGGAGTGCTGCATCTCAGTATGCCCCACTCAGGCTGTGACCCTCTGGCTCCACCAATGGATACGATGGCTGATGGAAACAAGCTCCATCACTCCGTATTCCAGCGACGCTATGTAACATGTCTCTTAACAAGAAAAGAGGATGAAAGGTGAGGGAAAAAATGAGAAAATAAAGCAAAGTGAACACAGGTGTGTTTGTAAAACAACCACCTAGAACCTGGATTAAAGAAGCCACGAGAGAAATAACTGCCAGATATTATGAACCCCTAGTGAGGTCCTGCAAGGCAGTCCCTGTGCCTCTGGAGAAGAACAGGTGGTGGATATTGCTGTTTGCAACACATCTGTGGTACTCAGAACATCCTCTGAATTGCCCTTACATACTAATTTAACCATTAAGTACCTAAAGACCACGGTAAAATCGCCTATCAAATCTGTCCTCCTAGAAAGCTATTAAGCCAGTTGCTCTGCAGTCTAAAAGGGCTGGCCTCAGCTAGACTGGCCATCCCACCCCATCACTGTAAGAACAGCCATGCACAGCCACCTGTCTAATTTCTGTAAAAGGTCACAAACTCTTCAACTATGAAGTGCCCTCTTTCTTCTCTCTCAAAAAAAAGTGGTAAATCAGTGATTTTCAATTTTCCAGAATAAAACCCTATCCTAAGCATGGACACACTGTATTCCTTCTCTTCAACATCCTCGTAACTCTGGCATTCAGCTGAAAAACCTTGAGGGGAAAGCTACCGGATTAGGTTATGACCTAAGCTGAAATCCATTTTAATTTCTATTCTTGTATCAAGATATTGATTCCATTCCTCAGATATCTCACCTGTAAGCGGGGGAATTTCTAGTGTTTGATGGCATGAAGCAGAATCGAGCAGTATTTGGGGCTGACTTTGTAGTGGCAAGCCAGTTCATGCTGCAGTAGAGTAATAAACATGCTCCTTGCAAGGCGCCCACGGGAAGCCACGGTGAGAAATAGCTGATCTCATGTGTGACATTAGCTTAGAGCAAGTGTCCTACAGCCAACCTTGAGACAGAGGCAAGAACATGATAGATTAATGCGTGGTGGAATGTAATAGAATTGAGAGACATATCAAAGCAATACATTACCAGATTATCAGATTATCATTTTCCCCTCACAAATACCTTCTCCTTTCACATCTAAACAACATGGTAAGTATTCATCCTCTAAAATCTCTCTCTTTCTCCTACTTTTTGTGAAAGAGCAGATTCTCAAAACAAAACAATTCATTCAGAGGCTGAGAAACAGTGCTTTAATAGCAGGAGACCAGGAATTAAATGAATTGGCATATCATTTAAAAGGAAGGAAGGAAGGAGAAAGGAGGGGGAGAGAAAGGGGAGAAAGAACCATACAATCTAATTAATCCTATTGTTTCTGGCTGACTATAAATAGGCAATCCTTTTCTGGATACTCCCTGAATCATTTAAGTCCAGTTCTCCTATTTCAACACTAAAAACAGCTTTTTCCAGGAGGCTATGAGAGATCTGAAAGGTCTGAAATTGTGAAGAATAAGGTCATCAAAGGGAAAGAGATTTCTACTGTCCCTCTCAATGTAAAAAGGGAATGGACCTCCCCAGGAAAGAGAAATAGAATAGGTACTTATGGATGAGTGGGGGAGTTGGGATTGAAATGGAAGGACCAAACAGGGAGGGGAACGGAACAGGGTGAGAGAAGAAATATGGAAGAGACAGCTGAAACTAAGGCCATTTGTGGTTCCTGTGGAAGCCTAATATAGTAGAAGCTGCCTAAAATGTATATACATATATATGTGTATATATATGATCTAAATGAACTCTCCCACAGGGAAGACAGAGCCCAAACTGGACATCTCTCATCAACAAATTATAGCTTCCAGTACCAAGAATGAATTACATATAATCAAGTTGTTGGCCAAAGAGGTCCCATGTGAATCCCCCAACAATCCAGATTATTCCCAAGGCTATCCGTGACTCTTCACAAACTGTTGGTAAGGCGCTATTGCTAAACACAACACCTACACAATTCACTGAACATGGAGAAGTCGAACTACTACCTACCTAAATCTTTCATCACCACTATGAACTAGTGTTCACAGTACTGGAAAGTTCTCTGCATGCTACCAAAGGAACTAAGCCAGCTACAAACCCATCATTCTGCAATGACATGCTTACAAGATGTGCTAATGCAGTAGTGACACAGAGCTTGTGAAGTAACCAGCCAATAGCTGATTTGATGTAAGGCCCACTCCACAAGATAGAACCTATACTCAATGCGACACAAGTGGCCAAGAATCTGAGGCCAGGGACCTAGGGAGAAAACCAAATACTACTGTTCTGCTGTAGGAATGACTCCTGTGACATTCTGCTATATTCATAGATCTGTGCTTTGCTCAACCATCATCATTAAAGCTTCCTCCTGCAGTAGATGGGAACAAATACAGAGACCCACAGGCAGACAATATGCAAAGAGTGAGAGAGGTTGGAAAACTCAGCCCTAAATGGAATGTCTCCACCAAATCTCTCCCTTTGGGCTCAGGGAACTTTGTAGAAAAGGAAGAGGAAAGAGTGTAAGAGCCAGAGGGGATGGAAGACCAAGGGATCAAGGCCTCCTTTGCACAACAGGGATGACACACACGTGACCTCACAGAGACTGGCAACATGCACAGAGCCTGCACGAGTCTGTACCACATGGGCTGCTAGAGCTGAAGGGAGAAGTGGACACATGTCCCATCACTAACCCAGAGGCTATCTCCAGTTGGTAGCCACTGGCAAATGAAAAATTAGTTTTCTCCAAGGGAGTTTCAGTGGGGAAATAAAGTACTCTTAAAGGTAGGCTCCATGCCCAGCAGTGGATGATCAGCAGAAAATGAACTCAACAGCATCTCTGGAGGTTCTTTGCCTAATAATGTTGTCAGGGCATTTTGTTTTTCTGTCCTACAGGTCTTTTGTGCCAAACAGGCTTTCAATTTGGGGTTTGTATGGGATTCCTGTGTGTGCCATCATGGATGTCTCTGTGTCTATATGTGTCTCCTGTGCTTTTTCTGTGGCTCATTTTCTTGTTACGTCATATTCTGATTTGTTTGTTTTTTCTTTATTTCATCTTATTATTTCTTAGATGCCTGTTTATCTTCTAACAAGAGACAGAACTGTGTAGATCTGTATGGAAGGGGAGACGGAACTGGGAGAAGCAGGAGTGGAGAGATTGTAATCAGAATATATTGTGTGAAAAAATCTATTTCAATAAAAGAAAAAAGAAAACAAATAGAAAACAGGAACACAGGAAATTTATTGTGATAAATTTAAGTATCTTATCCATAGTTGTCAAGATGAAATTGTTTCTGTAATAAACTAGGGCTACAGTTTACTGGAATTATAGGCGGCTTTATTCTTTTAGGGGGAAAATAATAGTTTTGAACTATAAGGTAACCCAGTGAGTTTGGGTAGTATATGAGTAGAGGTAAGAAGGATAGTGTGAAAAAATTCATCATAGTCAAAAATATTCCAAAATTCAACTTTACAGCTAATGTTATTAAAATTTTCCAGCCTTATTCCTTTTTAAAATATAATTTATTTAACATGCGTTCATGTTGTTTATATGTGTTAGTGTTTGTGTCCTCGTATGTGCAGGCATGCACACCTGTGCATACATGGACAAAGGCAAAGTGAGGGCATTTGCTTTCCTCCTCTCTTGCTCTGCACACAGTTCTTGAGGCAGACATTCTGTCTGGACCTAGGGGTCACTCTCCACTGAGATGGAAAGGAGCAAGCCCCAGAGACATTCTCATCTCTGTGCTCAAGGGGCGTAAGAGTCAAAGGTAGGCATGGGATGTCCAGCTGGTTATACAGGTACTGGGCCATGAACTCATCATCCTGACTCCAAAGCAAACACTCACAACCACTGAACCCTCCCTCCAGCTCTTCAGCTAGGTCCTGGAAGGTAATCAGCATTATGATAGAGATTATTCAGACAAAAGATTCAAGCAAAAAAATGTTAAGTAATTTCTGTTATGTGAATCTGCTGATGTTGTTTAGAAAACAATTAAATATTCTCTGTGGCTTATACAAAGGAGAAACTCGACCTCCCTGTACTCCTAGCATTGGTCAGTGTTGAGGTAAAGGTTTTCACTTCTTAACTATGATATAAAAAGCATGAATCAAACATTGTGCTAGATGTGAGAGAGGAAGGTACAGCACTGGTGAAGAAGGAAGACAGAAACATGAAAATGAAAGAGAAGGATGGGTATTCCTGGACATATACGCAAGAGCCTCAGTGCTTAGTAAATAGAGGCTTAAGAGAAACTAATGAGAGAATAAATATCCTCTTGGTATGAAGCTTAATAACACCTCATTGATGACATTATTTGAATTAAGTCTTAATCATAGGACTTGGAGAAGTTAAGGAAGGTGGGCAAGAAGGAATTTCATAATCCAAGAAACAGAACCTAAATCACGCAAGGTATTCTCTAAAGGATAAAATAAGAGGTTTTTGCTTGTTTGCTTGTCTATTTTATGTTTTGTTTTGGTAATTTCTACCCTCTGGAAATCTCCATAAATATTAATATCAGAAGAAGGTAGACATGCTATAAGCTAATAGGAGACTCGTGAAAGTGAAGATAATAAGAAACACTCAATAAACACCAAAAGAATGAATAAGAATGGAGAGGGGCTTTGTCAATTCTCTGAGTCTGGACTGGTGAAGATTGACAGTTCTCATGTGTCAGAGTCATTGGAGTCCTTGTCAATAATCCATGTTCACTTGGGACTTCATCTGCTCCTCCATTCCTTACACATTCACTCAGGGCTTTCTTTAATCCCCACACCTTAGCTTGGGACCTGAGAAAATGTCTGTACAAATGATGGAGTCATGTGCTGTATTAACCTTCCCTGGGAAAACATGAATAAATGTCTGCCCATACCTGATAGAGCATCAGTGATGGACCTAAGTAATGACTCTGCCCAAGTCTACCTTGACAAACCGATAACTTTACCCAAGTTCCCGAAAGCTGCATTATAGCAAGTCTTACCCCAGAATGGATGACAACTTCCTCAATACTGCATTGAATGACAGTCCTCAACCCCTCACCCTGATTTCAGTTATTTTCCCCCCTCTACACATTGTTGCACCTTCCAAGACCATGTGCAACTGTGGAAGATTTGCATGCAGCTGGAGGGGCGCAGTAGGAACTTCCTGTAATCTCAGATGAAAAACTAACAAATCCTTGGAGTTCTTCCCTCTATAAGGGGATGCCAAGAGACCTGATCTATTGAGAGTCTCTTGCAAGTTATCATGGCTGCTCTAATTATGCAAATAATGGCTGTTATGCTTAGAGGATAGCATTCTGCCATACCAATATGCATGATTAAGCATCAGTACCCTTGCAGTAACTGAATGTATTTCTGATAGGCAAACTCCTGTCTCTATGAGGTATGGAAATCAGAATATTTATGTAACGTCCCTTGATACTTGCTACCCAACAAGAAGCACTGTCATTCTGAACTGGCTGGTTTTCCAGTCATTGATGCTCAGCATCTTTTCTTTCATATGTGCATCTGTACACCTATGCTCCACTGTGAGATCCTTAAAGGCAGAATCTTGACTTGTCAGTGTGTATTTATAGCACAGAGTACTCAGTAACAGGCTGTTTACATAATTGGATAAATTATGTCTTTTGTTATACAAATTGCCAATGCTAAAATGACAAAGTATTATGATACATACACTACCAAAGTGCTTTTCTGTTTGTTTGCTTGTTTATTTAAGCATGGCTTCCACTGTTGAGAAGAGAACAGAAACTAAAATATGGAAAGTTGGTTATTGCCAACCTTAGTGCCACTATTACATCTTTGGTGATACCTTGCCATGCTGGTCATTATTGCAGCTCCTGGTGTCATAGCTGGGTAGGACTATTGTTATTGCTTCTCTCCCTTGGCAGCTGCATAGCAACAGCTGTCTAATTGGACTCAAGACACACTCAACAGGAGTACAGTCATGCCACATACCAGAAACCGCCCAACTACCTGGGACTAGTAATGTCATGGATCTAAAAGAGAACTAATAACAGAGAAAAAGAGGATGTCAATTTGAACGTCAATTTGAAAGTGAGTGGGAGGGCATTGGAGAAGTTGGAAGAAGGGGATATGGGAGAGGTTGAAGTGAGAAAAGGGAGGAGAGAAGTGATATAATCTTATTTTGATTGAAAGCATATTTTAAAAAATAAGCATTTTTAAAAGTATAGGAAGTTGTGAAACCCAAGACATACAAGTCATGAGGTATGTTTTAAGATTGCTTTGTTTTGTTTTGTCTGTCTGTATGTCTGTGTACCACACACATTAGTGACCATAGAAATCAGGAGAAGAAAATGAACCATAGGAAATAGAGTTACAAATAGTTGTGAGCCACAATGTAGGTTCTAGGAATCAAACCACAATCCTCTGGAAGTACACCCAGTGCACTTAACCTCTGAGACATCTCTCTAGCCTGTTTTTTTTTTTTTTAGCCCCTACTTTTTTCTAGTGGAAAATCTGAATAAGATTTGGAGATATATACATACATACACACGCACACATACATATATATGAAACATGCATACAAATATATATTGGAAGTGTATATATATATATATATATATTAGATATATATGTATACATTTGGAAATATAATCTGTGAAATATTTGAGTGCAGAACTAATAAGGTACACGAGCTCTAGTATTTAGCCTGTGTGCTGTAATAAGGTTCAAAAACTAAAAATCATTTTGTACTATTTGCTGGGTTGTGACTTGGATTTTCACAAAGGGAAAATAAAAAGAAATTAGAACAAGCTGCAGGTTTTCCTTCTGCAAGATTACATTTTGTTGCAAACCCTGTAGGAGCAATTAAATTGGAAAACAGAAAGTGTCCTAGTTACTTACAATTTTTTATAAAAATCACAAAGTAAAAAATAAACTATTATACAGTCACAAGAGCAAAAACTATTAGAATTCATAATAATCCATATCATTTCATCAGGTATTTTCCCCCAAAGGCATTTTCTGCTCATAAGATTTGCTTCCTTTTACTCTAGACAATTATAGCTTATAAAAATCATCTAATGTTTATTTTTAAAACCTAAATGTGATTAAGATATAGAGATTATAGCAATAAAATAAGAATAAGTTATACAGATGATTAAAGTAATTTAAGGACTAACATAACAAATTTACATGGATGCTGATGTTAAAAATAATTTAGATGACACATGTAGTTTAGTTTCTGAATTTCTTTCTAATAGAGTTTCAGGTTAAAGGCCAAATCTACTTTTTCTTTAAATTCATCAGCAAATACTTGCACCATGCACAGTCCTCAGACTAGAAACCTTTCCATGCTACTTTCTATACCCTCTGTGCAATTCTCACAAGATGGAGGAGGGCACATGCCAACAAAGCCTGAGCGTGTGCAGCTTGCCACCTGTACACAGACAGAAATAGGGGCCACCATTCTGAGGGAGAAAGAAACTCGCTGGGAACTTCTAAGAGTCTCAAATGATCTGAATTCACCTATATTAATTAATTTGATCTAAAAACCACAAATTTCTAGAAACTGTATTTTTCAACATCAGCCTGACAACTTGCTTTCATTTTACTTTCAAAAAAAGAAAAAAGAAAGAGAAAGAAAAAAAAGATGCAAGAAAAAGGTACAGAAAACAGAAATGGTGGATCCTTTTTCATCATAAACTGCATCTTAGCCTGGGCCTTTTCATTTAGCATACAGATCACTATTTTAAATTACGAAAAAGGCAGACAATGAGAATGAATTGCCATGGGGTTTTGTGTTCTTATTAAATAAGAGAATTTGATGATTATTCCTGCAATGATCCTCCTCCTCTGCAACACAGATGGAAACATTGCCTGATTTGGGAAACCGTCATGCAACTCTATTAAATTCCACTGGTGCTTTTTTGTGTACACACTTTGAAGATATTTTTACAAGATGCTCTTACTCTTTTACACACATACAAAGATCCACTTTCTTATTAGTTTTTTATTCCTTACAACCATGAAGCTGAATTCGATGAAGACTGTACCGTCTATGTAGAAAATGATGGTCCACAGTGTGCACCAGGACCTATCGGATAAACTGAGCCCATCAGGTCATTGACTTTCCATTTGTTGGTTTTTAGGGGCAACAGTTTTTAGTTTCAGCGAATAAGAATGAGGCAGAGAACACAAAAGCAAAAACAGAGAACCAGAAGCCAACTGTAGAGGGAAGCGAGGAAGAATGTATGAGGTCCATTGTTAATGATTTTTAATGACAAGATTAGAAATCCATACTAGAATTTATCATGCAAATTAATATTTTAAATATGTGTAAGAGTTCTAATAGGGAAAAAGAAAGCTAAGAAAATGTTCATCAAAGAATACCAGGTCATAGTTAGAAGGACTATGTTCTGGTGAACTACAGCACAGCAGAGTGAATTTGAAAAATTATAATATTCTATGTAATTCTAAAAGCTACAAGAAAGAATTTCAAAGGGTCACTAGAATGAAATAATAAATGTTTAAGGAGATAAATATATTTACCTTGTCTTGAACTTTATGCAACATGTTCATTCATCAGCCTTGTAATTTGTTCAATTAAAAAGACAATTATGACTTAAAAACTAAAGTGGATCCTATATGATATATTATGGAATTAAGTACCACTATTTATTAATAAAAAGTTAAGTCTTTATGCCACAACTATTAGTAAATAAATATAAATATAAATACACACATATATATTTATTTCCAAGTTGTGTGTATAAAATGAACTTGTGCAAAAAAAATATAGCTCATTGATAGATTGTGACTCACACTTGTAATCCCAGCAGGTGGGAAGCAGACAGAAGAAAAAATAGGGAGTCCCAGGTCAACCTGTGGTATATTGTTGAAACTCCCATAAACAAGAAAGGGTGTGCCATGAATCCTTAGAGATGTGCACTTATTCTTCCCCTACTTTGTGAGTACTTTGTCCAGAACAAATGAAAAGTAGAATATTATAATCTCATGTGAAAAGTCTTTCTAACATCTTTAGTTAGGACACTGAGGGGAAAACATTTTTGGAGCAATATTTGGGCTGTAATTCGGGGATGTGGTGAGTGCCACCATGCTGTGCACAGAGCTGTGCATATTCTAGTGAGAAGTAATAAATGAGCAAACATAGTAAATGAATTTATCCAGTACACTGGAGGTAAGCAGTGCTGCAGAAGGGTAACAGAGCAGAGTATCCAGTACTGGAATTGTTCAGTTGTAGAGAGAGATCACTTTTTTTGCAGTTTTCAATACAGAAGTGGCATGAAGGCATAAGCATGTGCTCAGACCTGAAGGCCAAAGACAGTTTCTCCATGAATTAGGGATCTATCTTGTGAAGGATGGCTGTTAAGTCAAGGATAGCTGCAAGGTTTCTAGCTGGGGAACTGAATGGGGATGTCATTGATGAAGATTAAGAAGACTGCGCTCAACAAATCCAGTGCACTTTTCCATGCCTGCTCCTTCAGGCTATTTAACACATCCATTTTGCTTGCTGCAGCACGGTGCTGGGGCTCCCATTTTTTTTTTCTCAGGCTATAGCCTCTTGGCCCCCCACTACCACACTAGCACTACCTCCCTACGACAGTTCCTACATAACCTCTCCCAGTAAGGCCATCTCTTCTGTCTTCTTTTCTGATTTTCCACTATCTGCAGAAAAATCCAGCAAATGTGCCTCTTTCTAACATTCTCAGCCATCAACCCTTCTGCTGTTTAGTCTAAAGTTATCCCTGACAAAGCCATGTTGTTCTTCCCATTCACTCCCCAAACTCATTTCTAGCTCTGATAATTAAATAATTTAAATCGATGGATCTTCTTCTCTTACCCTGTTCCTCAGCCCTTGACAACTAACATATAGAAATTAAGACACATCTCAAAGTGTTTAAAATGTTGTCAAGGTTGAGGGAAGTAACAAAAGTCCGTGTAAATGAAGTGAGGCTGCAAAGCCAGAATGCAGAATGTATAAGCTGTTATAGATTAAAAGAACTCAGATAGTGTCCCGAGGACATTTGGCACTCACAGTGGGATAGAGTGACCTTGAATGTGTGCAAGGCAGAAGGTTGCAAGTAAGATCTGCATTAAAAGCCAGGATCCTGGAACGGCTCACTGAGTGAATTGGTACTGGGAATAGCCATTGGTCTAGAGTCTACAAGCAGCCTTAGCTCTTCCAGGGTCAAGGAATAGGAAACAGAGGGAGGGGTGGAGAGCATTTGAGAGAATAAAATTCTTAAGCCTGTGCTGTGCAGCACATAAAATTTAAATGTATGCTATTAGTGTCGCATGAAAATTTCAGGTTAGAAAATTAAAACCTAATACAACTGAGAAAAGTCAAGAGGCTGCCCTCTAAGAACACTTCTACAACCCACAGGGGATAAGAAAAGAAAATCATGCAACTGAAACAACGCAGGAGTTACATACAGATAGATATTCTACTACCAAAAATTAAACAGATAAAATACCCAGTAAGAAGACTCATATTCCTAGAAACTTAAATTTTAAAAAATTGAAAATGAGTATATAATGAAATTTTAAATGCACTAGAATCCTTGAAGAAAAAAGATGGAACATCTTCTTAGAAGACAAATTTGAAGAAGAGCCAAGTATTACATATGTCCAAATATAAAGAATACAGAAGTGCTTTTTTCATTTGGGCACACATGTTATTTAATACAAGATTTACTTTTTTTAATGTACCTTGAGCACAAACATGGTAATGTGGATAACTGATCATATACAATTGCTGAGGAACTTTAATGTACCAATGGTGCTATAACTAGAATTTTAATATGGCATTTTATAAAGGAATATTACAATTTATAAATGTTGCTTTCCCCATACTTTCATTTTATGTTTAAACATTTTTTAAAATCATAGCAAAAATCAATGCTTCCCCCACAAATATGTGAATTTCATGAAGGTTCCATGGCTCGAAAATGTTGCTCTGAGCAGCAGACAGACCAAAAGTCAAAATGATTAATTTAGGATTCTAGCATTTTTATAATTATATTGAACTAAATTTTTTAGAGCAAATTGACCTAGTCTAAACTATAAGAGTTCATCTATTTAACATAGCAGTTGTAATCTCTAAATATTAGTGAATTCTTTCTTACCTTTTCCATTAACATTTTAGAGCCACAGTCCGTGAAATACAATTGTGCGAGCCTAGGGTCTTTGAACCTATAAATAATGATGGAATTATTGCTGAGTCAATGGACACACAGTGATCAGTTACATGTTTCCTTTACTAAATGATATTTAAAACATAAATATATGATAATGATTTTTTCCAACAATAATGCCAATGGGTCAAATGTAAGACAACTCACATTTAGATGATAAACATTATTTAGGTTTATTATCTAGAATTAAAATTCCCAATACAATTTTTTCTATCTCTAACCTGGAGGATTCCTCACCTAAAAATTCCAGTTCTGTGTTTGTTTGTTGTTTCATGGAGACCAGGCTATCCTTCAATTTTCTTATTTTTTTTTTAAACTTCTTTATTGAGTCTTTGGGAGTTTCACATCATGCACCCCAAGTCTGATAACCTCCCAGTTCCCCTATGTATTCCCCTTATCCTTGTTGCATTCCCCCCCAACGAAAGAAAGCAAAACAAAGCAAGCAAGCAACCAACCAAACAAACAAATAAACAAACAAAAAATCCAATAGATCAGAACAGATCAAAAACCACACTGGAAATAGAAAACAAACAAAAAAACTGCTTCTCCTTCTCTCCTGACTCTCCATCACCTCTTCATCCGTCCTGATGGCATTGGAGGCTTCGGTATGTCATATAGTATACCTCTTTGTCCCATCAGCTTGACAAGCACCTGTTCATTGCAGGGAGTCATTGGTCTGGTTCAAGTCTTCTGATTTCTGGTATACCATCCTCACTGGATCCTCACCAGAGCTCTTATGCAGTGTTCCGTGTCTTGGAGATCTTGCGGGTATCCTTCACCTCGGGTGGCCTTACTAATCATGGGAGAGAAAAATCAGACAGCTGCTGCGCCAGTTCTGCCCATCATTGCCTTGGGAAAGCTGGCCTAGCCTCTTGTGGGCCACTGCAGCAAGAGAGCCGGCCACTGCCCTCAGGAGAGAGGGCCCCCACCCCCTCACCACAGGCGAGGATGAACCTATCCTGAGGGCATGGCATGCAAGGCAGCTGACTCTGCCACCTCACCCAAGGCGGGTGGCCCCAGTGGCTCCATCTGACCTGCCTGGCTAACACCCGGCCCATAAGTGAGCCTTGGGTTGACCCACCCTAGCCTCTACTCCATCTAGTCCCTGCTGGAGCTCGTGAAGGAACTGGTCTTACTGAACGATGTCCTTGAACTTTTTATGTGGCTGAGGCTGACCTTGTATTCTTGATCCTGTTCCCTCTACCTCACATGATCTGGGACTATACTTTTATAGCTAGAGCCTTTATGTGTGCCTTTCATATGGGAATTAATCTCTTTTCCTCTGAATGTAGTTTGTCATTTATATATATATATATATATATATATATATCTGGGATAAATCTTTAAATTTCCCTAGCCTGCAGAAAGCAACAGTATCATTGGCCAGTTCATTTTTTTTTTCTTCTTCTTCTGGGAGCATTAGGATTCCTGGAAAGCACAAAACACTTATGTTACAATGCCTTTCGAGGTATTTTAAATCTCTCATCCACAGGCATTTCAGTACTAAATGAATTGGGTTCTTTGAATCTTTATCTCCTCTGTAGCCCACTATAACACAATGTGATAGTAATTGGTCTGCAACTGAATTTTTCTACCTTCCCTTCATAATAAACATGAACATGTTAGCAGTTCATATGCATAGAGTGGGTAAGTTTTGAAATTAGGCACATTTATATAAGCCTTAGGCTGTAACAAAATATAAAATGTATACCATCTCATGTTTATGTTAATTGGGTAAGATCATAAATAGGAAAAAAAACATTGTCTGGTCAAATGTTCTATAATAAAAGAAATTTTGTTAAATCTCACAAGTTCTTATGTACGTGTGAGAAAAAGATTATTATTATTAAATAGTCTATCTTTGATTTAAATTATATATTTTGTTAAAGTGGAATGATTAGCATTACATTACTCTTTGGTAAAATAAAGTTAATAAAGTGTGGCCCAGGTACTAAATAACTGTTGGATGAAAGAAAATAACTGAATGAAGATGATTATTTAAAATATGACTTTTTGTAATGTTTTAATGTATATTTATTAGCTAATAACTTGTGGATTTGCTTAGGCAGGGCCTATCAAGATGATTCATTTCCTCATGTTTTTTTGTTAAGTTAGATGATCGAACTCTGTTGATTTCAATATGATTTCATAGGAGAAGCTCCAAGAAAAGCAGTTGTGTGTTTATCAGGTTGTGGAGAAAGCAAGAAGGCTGTATTAGAGACAGAGCACGAGGGGAAAGAGAGAAGGTGTGGTAGGAAGAGAGCATGTGTGAGTGTGTAGGGGTGTAGCAACATGCTATTTCACCTACAGGCAGATAAGATGCTTTATAGTACTGCTTTATAATCATTTTAACTGTGAATGTGTTCTGCATATACTATACATGCATTATCTTACAACTTAAAACAGACAGAATCTTGCATATGGAATCTGTATCACTCCCTGGGCTCCTGTAACCAAGCGTCACGCCCTTCACACCCTGGGTAACCTGGAACAACGAAAGTTCATCCTTACAGTTCTGGAGGCTAAACGTCTGCCATGGCTTTACTGGGGCAATGCTGTCTCTGGAGCTTTGGGGGAGAATCTTGGTCCTTCTCAGAGCTGCTGCAGCTCATGTCCTTGCCCTCCCTGGGCTTGCAGAGTGGTGTGTTCTCCCTGTGGCTTCTCTCAAAACTCTACCACACAGACATCAGTCATAATCTATTAGTCCTCTCCCTAATTCAATGTAACCTTGGTATAAGGCAAATCAGTAAAGAGCCTACTTCAAAGCCAGGACACATTCCCAGGTATTAGGCGTACTTCCAGTCTATTGAGAGAAAAGCAGTGCATACCAGCATCTTCCTGGAAAGGCTTGTTAATGATAATGAAAATTCAAGTTCAAATGGTTGCTCATAATTTTAGATACATGTAGTCTGTTCTTACACGTTCCATTCACATTGTCAAGTGTTAATGGTAAGAGTATATGTGTTGTGCATGTGTTGGGGAGGGGATACAAGCTATCAGAAATTAAGTGCAGCTGTGAGCCTGAGTTAAATTTGGCCTGCCTATTTATGCACTAGTTCAATGTGCAGCAAATGAGAGTCACATTGTAAAGCATACAGTATAGATTATGGCAGAAGTCCAGCCTCCCTCATCTTCTAATCGCTGTGTGTGTGTGTGTGTGTGTGTGTGTGTGTGTGTGTGTGTGTGTGTGTGTGTGTGTGTGGTGCCTCTGGATTTTTAAGACCGTGTTTGTCTCACTTTCTGTTGCTTTTTCAATCACAGGTTCTCAAACGTGCAATTAAAAGTTAAGTAAAGTTTTTGTTTATTTTGCAGCAGTATTCTTAAATATTTATGGAGGATCTTAAGTCTGACTTGCTATGAGGAAATATAGATGAATTAATAATGGATGTGGCTGCTTTGCAGAAAATTAAAGGTTGGAAGCACGTGTTAAAAAATTAAATCATCCATGGCTAAGATAGCAGATGTTATTGATTTGAAATCTTGCAAAAAATGCACAATTAGGTTTTTTTTTAATTCAAGGAAACTAGAAATGTAATGATCCATCACAACTTCCATAATGCTAAGACTCGAGGCTACTCAAAGGCAGATATGGAAAAGGAGAAGTTTTAATTCCTTATCCTAAAATGTATGAAAATGTGGCTTATTAATATGGGAGTGAATACAATGAGGAGCTCAGACTCTTTGCATTATGTAGGATATGGGTACACAGACATAATCCATTTGGACTATTGCTATAAAAATATTTCTTACAAGCCTTTTTGGTTCAAAAATATTTGCAGTTTAATTGTATCTCTTACAGTAGGCATATGTGTACCTAAAGCAGACAAAATATGGGAAGATGATGTCTAGAAATTGTCAAGTTAGAAATGCTAGCTGCACCTAAGCATAGACAGTTCCCACAGTTGGTGGAAGAGCTGTTCACATGTTTGCTCAAGATTTGTGGAACTTTCAGTCTTGACTGGAAGGATTCATTAGAATCTTCCTATAAAAGTTCACCTATTTTGTTTCTACCTAGAGAATGAGAGAGTCTATGCAAATACTCACAGACTGTTTTTGATACAGCATTGCAGAAAACATAGTCCAACACCTTTGCTACTCTGTCTTATACATTCAAGCCAAAGTATTTTCTCTGCAAAGGTATCATTTTTAAAAGGCATTTATTTGCCTATCTCGATTCAGAGCATCTTTTATTTCTTTGCCATAAAATACTCCATAACTTGATGGGTCAAGTTTTATAATTCTGGTTTGCCCACCTCTGTGACTGTAAAACACCTGCCCTTCTATGAACCACTGGTGTGATCAGCTTGTAATGCTCAGGGCAGCACTTTATATAGTAATTGAAACTAAGAGTAAGCGGTTTCCTGGGTCTTTTAAAAGGTGAAGATATAGTATTTTTTTCATAGTTGTAGATTTGGAAGTTATGCATATCTCTGCAAAATCCAAGGATGCCTGAAATCTGAAATATTTTCTCCAAGTGAGCAGAGCAATTTTCCTTATGAATTCATTTCATTCAATGTCATCTACTTCTATTGCTATGTCCTTATACTTCCTGTTGGATTATAAAAGGAAGGCTGGAAAGAAGGGAGTGAAGTCATGTCTTCATCAAAACCTCAACCGAAAGTCTATGATTCCCCTGTAGTTTGAGAAAACTAGTGGAATCTGTGGTGGAAGTTGATGTAGTGGTGGTTCTTCAGTAGTCAGAAAACCGGGAAAAGCACCCTGGCTTCTGGTGGCTCCCACTGCCATTTGGTCATCTGAGGGAGGACACTGTGCTTACTGTCCCCATGGAGAATGGAAGGCTCTGCACATCTCAGAGCTTTTTGTTTTACCAAATAGATATGCTATGCACATTGAATAAATAAATAAATAATTCTCTTGTTCCATAAGGACTTAGCCCCCATCTCTGAAAATAAAGCAAATGCCTTGGGACTCTAATTTATGCCCTCAAAATGTGTTTATATTTGTGATTAAATTTGTCACCAGTTCATAGTGAAGTGAAAATACTATGCTCATGAAGAAGTTGGTCTTTTCCAGTAGTTAAAATATATGAATAGCTTCCCATCGCTGTTATAGAGTGTTTCCTCTTGGCATCATCAATGAAACACACTGTAGAATCAGTGAATTTTTTCTAGAGTTGACCATTTCATTAACAACAACAACAACAACAAAAAACACAAGAAAAATAGCTTCAAAACCTGGGATAAAAGGGTCACAGGACTGTTCATCTGGCTTTCAGTTACTTAGAAAATCTACTCTTCATGGTAGTTGAAATGCATATTTTGTACAATGAAAAGCAGCTGCCTAGTATTCCCAGGGAAGGAAGGAATTAAAAGGCAAAGGCTTCATTTTAAAATAAGTAACTTGGGTTAGAAATAAAAGTAATCACTTCATTTTAATGTTGGAATGGATGCAGTGACAAGCTGCCCACAACTTCCTTCAGAACTCTGGGACTTACTCCCCCACCTGCTAGAACTCTATTCCCTGTTCAGATGCCCTGAAATTGTCTTTGGAGAGAACTATCTTGACTAATTGCAAGCCTCCTTCCTGGGTCACAATGTTCAATGACTGGTGTAACGTTTAACGTATAGTATGCAGCACATGACACGACAAAAATGTTATGTTTTAGGTTTTTTGTTTGTTTGCTTTTTGGTTTTTCAAGATAGGGTTTCTCTGTGTAGTTTTGGTGCCTGTCATGGATCTCGCTCTGTAGACCAGGCTGGCCTCAAACTCACAGACATCCACCTGGCTCTGCCGCCCGAGTGCTGGGATTAAAGGCGTGTGCCACCACCGCCCAGCAAGGTTATGTTTATAAGACACAGAATAAAGAAAGGAAATAGCACTATCTTGAAAATATGGAGTAAGTCTTCATTATTGAGGCAACAGAAATGTAATCAAACTCATATTGAGTACTTATATTTTTGGAAGTTGGAAGTTTACGATCATGGTGTCATTATTGTTGTGGTCACTAAGGTAAAGGAACTCTTGCTAGCGACAGAGTCCAAACCTCTGCCAACAAATCTACTTAATCCCCTAGACTCTTTCTAAAAGGGTCCATCATCTTCATGAGGATACTGCTCTCATGACCTGTTAGGCTTCCATGGCTCCACCTCTCAATACCACCATGGGTATTTGGGGCCACATAGAAATTGTGTCCAACCCAGCTCTCTCTCCTCATTCTCCACTCTCTTCCTTCTTCTCTTCTCTTCACTCTACTCCCAACTCATTGATTTTTGCCTCTTCCCTCCCTTTCCCATGCTTCCCTTCCCTTCCTGCTCCTTCTCTTGCTATTCCTGAGAAGAAACCACACTATCAGTTGTCATCCAAAGACACATCTGCAGTCAATGTTAATCTAAGGAAAGGGTGTTAATCCAAGTGAGCTTGTCAGATCTCATGGCCACTATTTTAAAAGAATAAAATAAATGGTACTTTCTGGAGAATTGCCCACCTAGAACATTTCACATTGGGTGGTACTGAAGTTTTAATTGTGTGTATTGAAACAGATAAAAATAAATCAATGTGTAATTAAGACTGATTCAATGCAGAGAGAATGTATCTCTTCAGAGATAACAGGAAGTTTTTTGCTGATGATATTTACTGTTTTCCTTAGCAAGTATCTTTTCACATTAATATTTCTCACCTTAAAACAATATGGATATTACTCATCAGCAAAGTTAAAATCAGAGAGGTCATTTATCTGGTTGTTTAAGTATTTGTGTTACATTCTCTTCTGAGAGGTAAACTGCAATTGTTTCAGTGGAAGTCTGGAGGGCCCCTGCACTTACAATTGCCAAAGAATTACATGCAAAATCAGAAAAAAATCTACATGCAACATATATGTTTCCCCATATCAACAAGGGTCCCTGATCACTACATGGCAATAAAGTCTTCATTTCTAAGTGGCCCTGTATTGCTGACACTATCTCTTATGTCTGTGTAAAATAGCAAGGTTTCAATGCATGACAGATACTTACACATCTATGCTCCTTGCAGAATTCTTCACAATAGATCAGTTACAGAATCAGATTAGGTATCTAACCACAGATGAAAGAAAATGTGAGAAATAGATATAGATATATGAATATGATAAAATTACATTCAGCTCCAAAGAATGAAATTGTGTTATTTGCAGGAAAAATGAAAGCAGTCGGAGATTATAGTGAGTGAAATAAGTAAGACTCAGAATCAGAGAGACAAATATAATACCTCTCTCTCGTGCATTCTAAATTTACTCTTGGTAGTTGGGGGGCGGAGGGAAAGAAGGGAGAATGTAGATATACATGGTCAACGTATATGAGAGATGTGATATACTTTGTGTGAAAATAACTTCAGGAAATATATCACTGTGTGCTTTGAATATACCAAAGATAGTTTATATTTAAAAAATAGAAAAGGAAATTTACTATGAAATAAATGCCTTTGAGAAGTAAGTACCTGAAATAGTGTGGGATCTATCACTCGGGCACCTTGCTGGAGTTTCAAACTTGTTTAACTTTCACATTTATAACTTCCTAATCTAGTTTGCATGGAGGATAATTTGTCAGTGCTTCCAAATGCTTTCCCTATCTAAAAGAATGTGTTTTGTCTGGGCTGAGAAGACACGTTTTTACGTTTCTCTTTTTGTCTCTTTATACAGCTAATGTTCCATTGAGCCATCTATTGTAACAAGATGTCCTGAAAATTTTTTGGAAGGAAAAATGCTAATGTGTTAGGTTTTGTGTCAGGTTGTGACTTTCCCCTTGAAAGGCTCCATGTCCCAAAACACACCTGTCTAAGTTGTTGATCTATTGCTGTGAAGAAACATCATGATCCAGGCAACTCTTATAGAAAAAAAACATTGAATTGGGAGCTTGCTTACAGTTTGAGAGGGTTAGTCAATGCTTATCATGGTGGAAAGCAGACAAACATGGAGCAGGAGCAGTAGCTGCAAGCTTTATCTCCTGACCCACAGGCAGCAGACAGAGAAGGGAGTCAGAGAAGACCTTGATAAGGCCTTTGAAACCTAAAAGTCCACTCCTAACCTCCAACAAGTGATGGGTAATGTTGCTCTCTGTATGCTGTGAATGTGTTGCTTTGATTGGTTGATAAATAAAATGATGATTTGCCAGTAACCAAGCAGGAAGTATAGGTGGGATAAGCAAAAAAGGAGAATTCTGGGAAAGGAAGGCTGAGTCAGGAGACGTCAGCCTGCCATCCAGAGAACAGCATGTAATGGCACACAGGTAAAGCCACAGAACACATGGCAACATATAGATTAACAGAAATGGGCTGAGTTTAAGTGTAAGAGCTAGTCAGTAGTTATCCTGAGCTAATGGCCAAGCACTGATAATTAGTAGAAGCCTCTGTGTGTTTACTTGGGTCTGAGCATCTACAGACTGGGTGGGACACAGGGAAACTAGCTACAAATAAGTATACATTTCCTCTAACAATGATACATCTAGTAATCCTTCTAATCCTTTTCAAATATTTCCACTCCTTGGTGACTAAGAATTCAAATATATGAGCCTATGGGGGTCATTCTCATTCAAACCACTACATTCCACTCCATGACCCCCAGAGGCTTGTGGTCATATCATAATGTAAAATGCATTCAGTCTAATCTAATTTCAAACGTCCTCATAGTCTTTCACAGTCTCAACACTGTTTAAAAGTCCAATGCCTCTTCTGAGACTTTTAAACAGTGTTGAGACTGTTTTATATGTTTGAAGTATGTGACTATAATCCTTGAAAGGTCAAAATAAAAAAGCAAATCACATACTTCAAACATATAAAACTCCAAATTCTTCATCTCTGAAGAACCAAAGCACCCCCATTTCAAACAAGCCCCTTACCCCAACTTGAAACAGGCCTGAGTTTCAAAATTCTCAGAGCTGCTGACATAGGTCCCAGGACAAAGTCAGGATGTTTGAAGAGCCATCTGGTAACAACTGATTAACCATAGAACGCCCCAATGCCGGAGATGGTCAAAAGTACACAGTCAGGATGTTTGACTGGTAACAATTGATTAAACACAGAATGCCCCAATACCAGAGGTAGTCTATAAAGTTTGACAAACAACAGGTTAAAACTACAAAGTAAGATAACACAGAAATTCTGAAAAGTCCCTAAAACTTGAGCCAATCAGAACTGTACCCATGCTAGCACCCCTAAATGATGTAACCTTAGGGTTTTTGCCTTTAAAACCCGAGCTTGCAGAGGAGTGGTCACCTCCTCCAGCCTCTACGGTGTTGGATGGCTTGACAAGGTCCCTGCCGTGGCTTGAACTGCTTCAATAAACCTTGCTTTTGCATTTTGGTGAGTTCATGTCTCTGGTGGTCTCTTCAGGGGTCTCGAACCCAGGGCACAACAATCTCCATCTGATGTCAAAATACTCCAGATCTCTAACTCCTTTCAGCTTCATTAATTTTAACATACTTCTCTTTCTTGAGCTGGTTCCATACCATTAACAGCTTTCCATGGCAGCTATCACATGACTTTGGCAACTCCAACATCTTGGGGTCTCCAATGTTACCTAAAATGAGGATGTGCCTGCTACAAGGTGTGGTTGAGGGGAAGGTTTTCATTGTAGATATGAGAGAGAGTACAGCCAGAGACAGATGGGAGAGTCCACAGTAAGGAGAGAAAGCAGTGGACTAAACATGGCCAGTAGACTGACCCAGACCATGAGAGGAGAGAGAGAAAAACAGGGCAAAGTAGGAAGATCAAGAGAGAACTAAAGAGGGCACATGACTGAAATGGCAGGGTTGTAGAACAATGAGACACTTGGAGAAAGGAAACCAATGAGCCAGAGTTCAAGGTATGGAGCAGTGTAAGAAAAGCCAGAACGCCAGCATGGACTCTGTAACAGGTACTTGCAATACTGACAGAACCCAGAGGTCAGCAAGCACTTTGGTTTGCTAGCAGGACTACAGTTAACCACTGGTTCCTGACAAACCCAATCTAGGCTTTTTATCTTCACAACTTCATACAATGGCTTCTCCAAGCCTTCAAGCAGGAACTGCTCTGTCAGAAGCTTGGCCTCAGGGGCTTTCCTTAAGTGTAGAAGAAGGTTCCATCACTCCTTCCTTACTTATATCCTTCTTAACTCTAAACCCAGACTCCTGGAGGAAGCTGCCAAGTTCTGCCTCTTACTTGGGCTGAAACTTGGTCCCACAATGACTTGCCTTTACATTAGCTTTGACTTGTTGATGCTTTCAAGGAACTCCCTCAGGCTTGTTTCTTTGCTAGGTTGTAGGGGTTACCACTCCCTTTCTTCCATTTAGCACCAGGCTTTTCTTTAAACTTTTCATCTCCTTGAATGCAAGACTTAGCTCCAAAGTTACATTTCCTGGTGCTCCTTTTTTCCCCCTCAAACTGCACATTTAATATTTCTCTGTCCAGCTTGCTCCTTTTCATTATAGATCTGCATGAGTGATCATTAATAACCACATGACACAGTCAATACAGGGCTGTCTTTAAATAAATTCCTTTTGCCAGTGTCATTAATATAAAACTCTTCAGTTTATCTCAGGCAGATTTTTAGGACTAGGGCAAAAAGTTGCCACATTCCTTGCCAAAATATCATGAGAACAGTCTCTAGGTCAGCCGCTAATATTCATCCCCCTGAAACCTCTTGAGCCAGGTCTGCACAGTCCAAATCACACTCACCATTACTATCTTTCATATTCCTACAAGGATGTCCTACTAAGGCCCACTTTGGGCATTCAACTTCTTTTCTAGTCCCAAGTCTTCCATATCCCTCCAAACAGCAACATGGTCAAGCCTGTCACAGTAATATCCCACTTGTGGTATCAAATTCTGTCTTAGCTGATATTCTATTGCTATGAAGAGACATCATGACCAAGACAACTTTTTTTTTTTTTTTTTTTTTTTTTTTAGCTTTGAAAATAGTTTATTTTCCCCTTCACAAGCACACAAACCTCTGACCATGATACAAGGCACCCCAAATTAAATAAAAACGTAGAGTATATTTGTCTGACGTGATTCAAGATAAAGTGATTTTAAAGGCAAATGGGTGCCAACTATGGGGGTGGGATTAGGCTGGTACCAGCACAAGGGGGTGGGCATTATTCTTACAGTGTCTGTTAAAATTGGCAGTAATCAGCATGTGTTCATCATGTAAGTATTTATCCCAAATCAGCACGCTCAGGAGTAGAATTGTGTCTCAGTTTCTTCTGTCTCTATAATAAAAATGCCAAAAGCACTTCCTTAACATTCAAAACTTTTCCCTAGTAGACTTGGTACGAGTAAGAGAATATGATTACTAAACATCCTCAATGTGGCTTTCATTACGAAAAAACATGTTTCACAGACAACTCTTAGAAAAGAAATCATTTAATTGGAGGCATGCTTTTCTGTTTTAGAGGGTTATTCCAGGATCATTATGATGGGAAGCAGACAGGCATGACACTGTAGCAGTAGCTGAGAGCTTTACATCCTGATCCAACAGGCAGCAGAAAGAGATAAAGAGACACTAGTTCTAGAATGGGCCTTTGATACATCGCCTCTAATAAGGTCACACCTTCTAATTCTTCTCAAACAGTTCCACTCATTGGGTACCAAGCATTCAAACATATGAGCTTATAGATGGTATTTGCATTCAAACAACCACAACACCAAACAGCATCATAGCTCCATATTCATCTGCCTGCTGGTACCAGTGGCTGAGCACATATCTTGGCACACTTCACTCCACCATACGCTGTTTCGTGGCTGGAAAAGACTGTTTTTCATGCATATCATTCTTTCTTGTCTTGTTATATATTTTACCACCTATGTGATATTGAAAAAAACATCAAGATCTTTTCCATGTCCTTAATTAAGACAAACTACATAATTTAATAAATGCCAATGGGAGAAAATCTTGCTAAGTTCTACTCTTTCTAAGATAAAATGTATGGGGGGGGGGGAGAAAGAGCTAAGCCTGTGTTTGGTTCCCATAAGTTCTAGTCTTCAAGATAATGTATTTTTATTCTGCAGTTGACATTGTGCTCCCAAATTTCCAGATACAAAGATATGACTGTCTCTCCAATAGCACATTTAAAAATTTTGGTAATGACTTCATATAGTTTTGCGGCATGGAATGAAAAGGTTATTTCTCCTGAAACTTTTAGAATCAAGTATTAACTTACCATTAAAGATCTCTCATAGCTGAGGGTTAAAGAAAGACATCCTCAGTTCTCTATCTACTATCGCACCTCACGTTGCTCTTTACAGAGCCTCGGTTAGCAGATCTATGTTCATTGTTTGCTATGTACCTCACTCTGAATGCAGACAATATGCAAAGTATCTTGAAATTTATTACCATTCTGTTCTGACTTTAAAATAGTTACTTTAATAGAAAATAGGAGTGGTGTTGAAGGGCAAAGTGACAAATTTTTGAACGGTCTGTTCTTGCCTATTTAATTTTCATCAAGCATTAATTGTATAGTTGATGTAGGACAGAAGTTTGAAATTCTACTCCCTTATAAAGGATTAATGGAGCTTGTTCCTCTTTCTGTGGGACCTACGAGGTAAAAATGATTTTACATTTTTAAACGGCTACATTTCAAATGGTCATGTGTGTACCTGCATAACTTCCCTGATTTCGCCTCTTGATCTGAAAAGCTTAAAGTATTTATTATGTTTCCTATTAAGAAGTTTTCCAGCCTCTTATCTAAAGAAAAGATTGCTGGGACTTTATTATCCAAGTGTAGTCTTCTGCAATGGCTGTGGTTCCTGGTGTCGTAAAGTACTTCCTCTGAAAACATAAACTAGTTAGATGAGTGCAGAAAAGGATTTATGGGAGGTAGATGTAGTCTACCTCCCTCTAAACCCCATTTTATAGTTGTATTCAATTTCAATGTCTTTAGTTGGAATGAGAATGTCTGTGGTAGGCTCAGATGTTTGAATACTTGCTCCCAATTTGGTGGTACTATTTGTGTAGGCTTAGGCAGTGAGGCCTTGCTGGAGGAGGTATGAAGCTGGGAGTGGGCTTTGGGAGTTCAAGGGCTCACATTATTTCAATTTGGCTTTCTCTGTTGCCTGTTATTACTTCAAGATGTGAGCCCTCAGCTTCTGGCTCCTGTTGGCCAGTCTTTGCGCTGTCATTTGTACTCTAACTCCCTGGAGCCATAAGACCAAATAAACCCTTCCTTCTACAAGTTGTGATGGTCACGGTGTTTTATCACAGCAACAGAGAAATGGCTAATACAGTTTGGGTTCCAATACTCTGTTTTCTCTATTTCTTTATTTTTTTCCTCTTCCAGGCAAAAATATCCTATTCCTCAAAGAAGATAAATATAATATTATTTAACAATTTTGGGGAAAGTAGAGACTGAAATATTATCATATCTATACTTTATAGACTCTAACAAAGTTGTTACAGATTTTGAAATAATGAAGTGGTGAATTTGTAATTGAATTAAAATAAGCCGATAATATCAATGTGAAGAGAGAGAGAGAGAGAGAGAGAGAGAGAGAGAGAGAGAGAGAGAGAGAGAAATATTGTGGAATTTCCTATTAACTAAGCCTAGAGTAAACATATAGGTATAAAATTTGTAAAAAAAAAAAAAAAAAAAAAAAAAAAAAAAAAAAGATAGTAACTAATGAATGTTGTGAGAGAAAAATGTTAAAGTTTGTGCAAGACTTTCCACATTGCATTTGTGTTGAACTATGTAGATGTGAATACCTTGCTTGGTTCTGCCAATGAATTTGTTGCTAATTCTTGTGGATATTGACTGCTAGGGACGTCTCCTTACCTTTTAGCATGTCGTCAGAAGAACCATTTTTCTGTGTATGAAAATACCCATCTTCATGTCCCCATTGTGTGATTCTACTCTAAATAAGCACTATTTTAAGGCTACATAAGTAAATGTCTTTCTGAAGTGTCAGAAATCCCGTACTGTGTCTTTCAGAAATTTCACAGAACAATGGGTTCATAGTAATATTCCAGGAGAATTGAGCACCACTTGAGTCATTTCATTCTGGATCAGAACAAGTAGCACATTCCATGTCATGCTTGTCTAGCTTCACATACTGTTCAAAATGGAAAAAAATAAAATAAACATAAGCCCTAAAATCTGATTCTTCTGTAATAGCAAACAGAAATATGATACCTGAAAATAACTCCAAACCCTTATTTTAGAAAAGGAACTCCAGAAATGAGTAAGCTCTTCAGACATTTCCAGCACTCTCTTTGTATGGGTTTTATTTCTAAATGAGTAAACAGTGGGCTTCTGAACTTTTAAAAAATCATATTCAGCAGAATATAGGTGTATGATGTAATCCGACACAGCCTCACTGGGTCATATTGCTAACATCCTAGTGTTTCCTTTCAGGTACCTGTTTCTTCCATGGCCAGTTCTTCACTTAGCATTGTAAGAGACTACATGAAAGCTCTCAGAAAAGAAACAGAAGTTTTATTTTTACAGAGTGTGAAAAATGCAAGTAACTAAAGAGTCTTGGATAGCAAAATTATATTGTGAAAGGAAGAAATATATTTCAGTTTAATATTAACACAGTCATGAATGTGGCAGACTTTCTATTAGCCCAGAATCTGGAAAAGACATGAGGGAAAATGCCACTCCTTGCAGTATATATCAAAAAGAGTTATGGAATATCAATGCCTTGTTCTCTCATTTATGTACACACATATGCTAACAGGCTATCACATGCACACCCACACATAATTAAAGCATTCTCAGATGTTGATATAGCATCTAAATGCACAGTCTAATAGACACATCAAGTCACATATACTTACATTATTAGATACCAAAGTAATTAAAGTACTCATAATTATAAATTGAAGTTGTGTGCCTTATAGTCATGATTTCCTATGTGATGACTTCTTAGTTGCAAAATATTTTGTACCATATTAACAATATCATCTTACAAAGATGACAAAGATTTGATCAATTCAAGAATGTGTCAACATAATACAAATAATAAATAGAAATGATTCAGTTTCACTTCTGGTGCTGTGACAAGCATCCTGACCAAAGCAACATAATTTAGGTAACAGTTTATTCAGCTTACAAATGCAGGTTATGGTAATCGTTGAGAGAAAGGCAAGGCAAGAACTCAAGCAACTAGTCACATCACAACCACAGTCAAGAGCAGAGAGAAATAAACGGATCGTTGCTTGCTTGAAGCTTAGGCCCATTTGGCCTTCTTCTCTCTTACATAGGTCAGGACCCAGCCCATAAATGGTGCAACACACAATGGACTGCATCTTCCATCATCAATAACAATTGAGACAATACCCCACCATACATCCACATGCCAACCTGATCCAGATAATTCCTCAGACTGTCTTCTCAGACTAGTCTAGGTTTGGTCAAGCTGATAGCTGAGGCTAACCAGCCCAGCAATAAGCAACAAAGTTTGTGTCTAGGAAAGCATGAGTCCTATTCCAGTTTGGGGAGTAGGTTGTATACTTCTTGCCATTGACACTAGCATCCCACCTATGAACT
Source organism: Peromyscus leucopus (assembly GCF_004664715.2). NCBI lineage: Eukaryota > Metazoa > Chordata > Mammalia > Rodentia > Cricetidae > Peromyscus > Peromyscus leucopus. The sequence goes on from NC_051085.1 coordinate 12,631,180, forward strand.
GTGCAGGCTGCATTAGGATTTCCCCAAGGCCACCTACAGTTCTCATATTCTTGGAGCATATACTTACATGTGAAAAAGTATGACAAACGTCAATTTGATAACCTGTTTTCTCCTGAAGTATTGGAATAAAACATTTATTATGTACCTAAATATTCTTCAATGAATAAATGGTAATCTTGCCCATGTAAAATATCACAAAATGATTGTAACATTCTACATTGAACTTGGACATATGCCTATTTGGAGAGATACAACCCTTAGGAGTTAATAAATACCTGTCTTACCATGAAATAATATAGTTTTCTAGGGTCTCATTCCCTTTTGTATTAAATAGACATTTATCTTCTTTCCCATATAGCAAAACAAAATAAAGAAATGGATTAGTCATATTTACTATAAACTATTAACGATTGACTTTCTAAGATGTAAGTTGTCTGATAGGAGATATCTGATACTTTAATACTCTAATGACAGGTCACAGTGGTTTAAACTCTTATTATTTCTCAGTACTAAAATCTAAAGAAGATATAACATGCCCAAGGCCACAGAGTAAATCTGCAGTTGAAGTCCAGCTCTGACTGACTCTTCATCACTGTGTAACTGATTGAATGCATGCAGATGTCTATATGAAGAAAAGTCCCTATAGGTTTCTAGAAAGTCAGTCACAGAAAATGCAGTCTCATCTTCTAGGACAATGGTTTCCTTTTTTCCCCTATTTAACAGTTTTTATTCATTTTACATACCAACCACAGTTTTCCCCTCTATCCTCTCCTCTCATTCCATCCCTCCCCTCCTTTCTACCCACCCCCATCCACTCCTCAGAAGGAGTAAGGCTTCCCACAGGAGTCAACAATGCAAGGCATACAGAGTTGCTTATCAGAACTGTGAAGAAGTCCCAAGGGACCAAGCTTCACTCAAAACCAAAAATGTATCCAGAAATAAAGCCTTGTCTGTGGTGTTTTCGAGAGTTGTCTAGATTTCCATGTGCGACCATGAAGACTGAGAGTTACTGTTTTGGCAAGCAATTTGTAAAGTATGGTCTCCAAT